>NW_024100261.1:0-34951 GCF_016545835.1 Crotalus tigris
CGCCGTCGTGGGAGGGAAGGGAGGGCAAATGGGAAGGGCTGGGGCTGATGGGACTGCGTGCGCCGTCGTGGGAGGGAAGGGAGGGCAAATGGGAAGGGCTGGGGCTGATGGGACTGCGTGCGCCGTCGTGGGAGGGAAGGGAGGGCAAATGGGAAGGGCTGGGGCGGATGGGACTGCGTGCGCCGTCGTGGGAGGGAAGGGAGGGCAAATGGCATGGGCTTGGGGGTTGGAACTGTGACCCGTCGTGGGAGGGAAGGGTGGGTAGAAGCCAAGCTGGCCTTGCTGTTTGCCTGTGTGCCCCCCTAACCCGCCTCCCTGGCTGTGGCAGAAGCTGCTCCGGCCTTTCTCCTCCTCCTCTCTTTCGTTTGAGTTGCGAGTCAAGCTGTCTTTGTGAAGTCCCCTTGAGGTGCCCCTACCTCCCTCCCTCGTTCCCCAACACACTCTTGTCTGACTGCTCCCCCCAGTGGCCCCGGTGGTTGCTACTTTTGCTGCCAGTCCCCCTCCTTCCGATTCTGGGGTCAGAGCTGCAAGGCCCCAAAACATGCAGAGCAGCCACAGCACTTTAAAAAATCTTGCATCACAACTGACCTCCCCAGCCCCTTGGATTGCTCATTGCACGCTGCCCCCGCAGCACCATGGCTCCTGCCTGCCACCCAGTTGGCTGTGGGCTATTTGTCCCGTACAGACAAAGACCCAGGACAAACGGTATCTGGGTGAATTGGCCGGGCCGAAGGGCGACAGGCAGAGGGCCAAGGGCCCACTGGCCGTGGAGAATGGCTGCGGGAGGGCAGCGGAGGAGGAAAGCTGGCTGTACATGGGCACGGGTGAGTTGATGGGCTGCATTTCTTGGGCAAAAGGCTGCACTGCTGCTGAGGCCATCCTGACTCAGAGGTGATGCCAAGGCACTCCTGACAGGGGTCTTCCAGCCCCTGAGTTACTATTCTGTGAAACTCACACTGAATGAGTAGGCAGCCAGACGCTCCCAGGCTCGTCCAGCCTCTGAGCACACACTCTGTGAGACCCACCCTGGGAGGGAGACCCTTTCAGTACCTGAGTGAGCAGCCAGGGCGAGTCACACTGGAGGAGTCAACAGCGCTCAACTACAAGCCTCCTCCGGTGCCCTAGCTGAGTCTTAAACTGGAAGGGAATCCTTTTGAATCGCTTCCCTCCCAACTTCATACCCTGAGAAATAATGTCAGCTGCAGCCAGATCTCTTGCAACCAAAAGTAAACCTGGTGACACACTTTAATACGAGGTATTGCCATCTCTACAAATTAATAACTAGTTTTTTGCTAGAGTGAAACATTATGTCCTTGAACTGGGAAAATAAATCTGTGTGACCCTTTTAAATTCTAGATGTGGCCATTGAAACCCTGAGTAGATTTCTTGCCTGGCTTAATTTAGGCACGATGGTCGTTCTTAGAACCAGAAAGCATCTCAATGGCCCTTTTTAACGCTGGGTGTGCCGGTGATTGATAATAGATTTTATAGTTTTCTGCCTGGCATAAATTTAGCCACAGCCATGGTTCTTAGAACCAGACAGAAAACCTCAACCGCTCTTGTTAATGTCTGGTGTGGCCAGTGATTGATAAAAGATTTCTATTTGGAATAATTTTATCCACGGCTGTTGTTTAAAATGTGTAAGTTATGTTTTGACTGATAAATATTAAACATGACACACAGTATGGCGGTCACCTCAAGAATTTTGATTTCTTTTGTCACACACATTTGTCTTTTTGTTCCTGAAATTTCTGTTTGACATTTATTTTTTGTAATACAACTGAGTTTTACTCCTGATTTACTGTTGTTAAGTAGTTGTGATGCTTATGGTAGACAAGTTTTATCTTTTACCTGTTTTTATGTATTCTTTCTTATCACCATCTCTTCACCAAGAGATACCTGTTGTGATATTTATGTATTTGAACACTGAAGTTGTGTTTTCTTTCTTCTGAGAAAAATCTTTTGATGACAACTATGGTTCCTTTTACACCTCACCTTTTGTCAAAAATGTCATTTTAAATTAGTGAACTATTTAACCCATGGTATTTTATCATTGCTTTTGTAATTTTTGTGTGACTTTTTATCCTTAAAATATTGGATTATGCTTTTATGTATTTTATCTGTAAGACTGTATTATGTTTTGAATTGTTGTACAAACTGTTGCAACTGGGTAACGCTTGGAAGATATGATGCAGAACAATAAAGTATTTTTTGAGTCTTCCTTCACTATACGTTCCAGCAGCCCGACCGGAATTGAAATGGGGTTTAAATAGAGTATAATACATTATACTTATAGTGTATTATACTCTATTTAAACCCCATTTCAATTCCGGTCGGGCTGCTGGAACGTGCTGCATTGCCTCAGCTGCTGCTTAATCTGTAAGTTTTGGGAGAATCCACCAGGAAAGTAGCGGCCCGCGCGCCTAATGGTGCGCGAATTATATAATTATATAACTAAAAATCACAAACAGTAGCAGTACATTCAGGGCAAGTGTGTGTGACATCCCTTGTATCTAAGATGTCTGGCTTAGTTCAGTGCAACACTTGCTTTGCAGCTGTCTTTCGCAGTACCCTTTTCAAACTTGGAAACTGTCCTATCTGTAAACAAATCACTAGCCTACAAGGACAGATCATTTACCTAGGGTCTGTAATCCGTGTTCTTCGGGCAGAAATTAGGTGTCCAGTTCAGCCCCTCTACTCTAGTAAGCCCCCATGCTATCAGCCCCCTTTACCACAAAGATCCTGCAGGAGAAGGGCAGTGTGGACAACCGTGGGATCTGGCAGGGTGAGAGCTGTGAACCATAAACACAAAGCTTTCGCTGTGTCCCTGCACAACAGCTACAGTGCCCTTGCTGACCTTAATAGGGACATTAAGGAGACTGGTAAAGGTATTTGTGAAGATAACTCAAATAAGCAGGGGATTGTGGTCCGAGATGAAGAACTAGATTTTGACAGGGAGAAGTGTGAATCAGGTATTGCACATCAGTCATGCAAGAATAGAAAGGCTCCCAAAAAGAGAAGCTACCTTCTGGTAGGTGATTCAATTATAAGGGATGTAAATTTAGGGAAGGACACAGAGGCTTTGAAAGAGGTCAGGTGTCTTCCAGGTGCTACTGCCAGTAGGGACAAGAAGCGTATTTCTAAAATAATCAAGAATGGCAGCAAGGACTTGGATGTGGAGGCTATTGTACATCTTGGCACTAATGATCTATCCCAAAAAGATGTACTCTCTGTGCAGAATGATTTCCAGAGCTTGGGGAAGGAACTTAGCAGAATAGGCTGTAGGCTTACTTTCTCAGAGGTCTTACCAGTGTATAAGGAGCAAAACGGAAAAGGCCAGCGCATAGCACAATTCAATATGTGGCTAAAGGAGTGGTGTAAAGGGGAAGGCTTGGGATATATTAGTCACGATGTCAGTAGCTGGTCCAATCAAAAGATGTACAAAAGAGATGGTTTGCATCCATCAAAAAAAGGGACTGAGTTACTCGGCTATAAATTCACAGATTTTCTGGAGGGAAATTTAAACTAAACAGCGGGGACAGGGAGTTAATTGACACGGAACAACCCTGTCCCCGGCAATTTAAAAACTATAGGGCTATCAGTGCATGTAGCATAGATGTGTGTGTGGACAAGAATATCAACCTTGCTATCAAGCAAAATGAAGCCTCTAATAGCGAGTGCCACATAAAGTGCACTAACCAAATAGGTGGTAAGACAATAGGGGAACTCAGGCACCACACAGGTTATGTAGAAAGGAAACACAGGGCCACCCACAAAGGACTCAAATGTTTTTACACCAATGCACAGAGTATGAACAGCAAACAGGGTGAACTAGAAATTCAGGTTAATGAGGGCAGATACGATATTGTTGCCATTACGGAAACATGTGGGATGAAACCCACACATGGAACACACAGCTAGAGGGATTTAAATTATTTAAAAGAAACAGACCAAATAAAAGAGGTGGAGTTGCTCTCTATATAAGAAATAACTACATCTCCACAGAAATAGAGCACAACAATGATAAAAACTGTCTTGAATGCATTTGGGTCAATATAAAAGGGAGGGGAAATGACATTGCCATAGGTGTATACTACAGACCACCCAACCAAACAGAGGAAATAGATGAACTTTTTGCTAGTCAGCTAACTAAGGTATGTAGGAAGCACATCACAATAGTAATGGGGGACTTTAACTACCCTGACATCAACTGGGAGACAAACTCCGCACCAAGTGGAAGATCAAACAGGTTCCTGGCAAACCTAGCAGACAACTTTGTCTCCCAAAAAGTAGAGAAGGGAACGAGGGGATTAGCCATTTTGGATCTAATTCTCACTAACAGAGATGAAATGATAGACGGTGTTGAAGCCATAGGAACCCTGGGAGGAAGTGATCATGCAATATTAGAATTCAACATTATATTAGAATTCAACATTATAGAAGCACAAGCAATAGAACACAGTCAAACTAGAGTCTTGGACTTCAAGAGAGTTAATTTCAATAAACTTAGAGAGGGCTTGGGAAGGATTCCATGGATGAGAATCCTCAAGGGGAAAACAACTCAAGAAGCTTGGGAAATTTTGAAAAATGAGATAATAAAAGCACAGTCTAGCACAATACCAACAAAGAGGAAAACAACAGCTCCCAAAAGAAACCAGCATGGCTGCATAAAGAACTCTCTGACAAATTGAAAGATAAAAAGGACAAGTATAGAAAGTGGAAAGAGGGGAACATAACTAAGTCAGAATATCAGCAAATAGCCCGAGCCTGCAAAGATGAAGTGAAGAAAGCCAAGGCTCAAAATGAACTAAGGCTTGCGACCAAAGTCTAAAATAACAAAAAAAGCTTCTTTCAACATTAAAAAACAAGAAAAAAGTGAAGGAAATGAGTGGTCCATTAGTGGGTGGAAGTGGCAAGAAGGTGACAAGCAACAGGGAGAAAGCAGAACTATTTAACTCATTTTTTGCATCTGTCTTTACACAAAGGGAAAAAACAGACCAACCTTTCAAAAATAGTGCCATAAAAAACAAAACAGAAACACAAATTAAGATAGGCAAGAAAATGGTTAGTGAGCACCTGTCCAGCCTAGATGAGTTCAAATCGCCAGGACCAGATGGATTACATCCCAGAGTTCTCAAGGAACTGGCATATGTGATATCGGAGCCACTGAACTATATTTTTCAAAGATCCTGGAACACAGGGGAACTACCAGAGGACTGGAAAAGAGCTGATGTCGTTCCCATCCTCAAAAAAGGAAAAAAAATGGATCCAGGAAATTACAGACCTATCAGCCTGACCTCAATACCTGGGAAGATCCTGGAAAAGATAATCAAACAACGAATCAACGAACACCTAGAGGCAACAAAGTCATTACTAAAAGCCAACATGGGTTTGTCAAAAATAGATCATGCCAGACAAATCTTATTGCATTCTTTGACCAAGTGACAAAATTAGTGGATCAGAGGAATGCTGTGGACATAATTTACTTGGACTTCAGTAAGGCATATGATAAAGTAGATCACAACCTACTACTTGACAAGATAGAAAAATGTGGGGTAGACAGAACCACCACCAGATGGATCCGTAGCTGGCTGACCGGCCGTACTCAGCGAGTGGTCCTCAATGGAACTGCATCTATATGGAGGGAAGTGTGTAGTGGGGTGCCCCAGGGCTCTGTTCTGGGCCC
Source organism: Crotalus tigris (assembly GCF_016545835.1). Taxonomy (NCBI): domain Eukaryota; kingdom Metazoa; phylum Chordata; class Lepidosauria; order Squamata; family Viperidae; genus Crotalus; species Crotalus tigris. The sequence goes on from NW_024100261.1 coordinate 5,687, forward strand.
ATTACTCTTCAACATCTTCATCAACGATTTGGATGAAGGGATAGATGGGGAACTCATCAAATTTGCAGACGACACCAAGCTGGCAGGAATAGCCAACACTCCAGAAGACAGGCTTAAGATACAGAAGGATCTGGAAAGACTTGAACACTGGGCACTAACTAACAAAATGAAATTCAATGGTGAAAAAAGCAAGATTCTACATTTAGGCAAGAAAAACCAAATGCACAAGTACAGCATAAGTGGCACCATGCTCAATAGTAGTAACTGTGAGAGGGACCTCGGAGTCCTAGTAGATAATCACCTAAATATGAGCCAGCAGTGTGCTGCAGCTGCCAAAAAGGCCAACACAGTGCTAGGCTGCATTAACAGAGGGATAGAATCAAGATCACGTGAAGTATTAATACCAATCTTCAATGCCTTGGTAAGGCCACACTTGGAATACTGCATCCAGTTTTGGTCACCACGATGCAAAAAAGATGTTGAGACTCTAGAAAGAGTACAGAGAAGAGCAACAAAGATGATTAGGGGACTGGAGGCTAAAACATATAAGGAACGGTTGCTAGAATTGGGTATGTCTAGTTTAACGAAGAGAAGGACAAGGGGGGGACATGATAGCAGTATTCCAATATCTCAGGGGCTGCCATAAAGAAGAGGGAATTAAGCTATTTTCCAAAGCACTGAAGGCAGGACAAGAAGCAACGGGTGGAAACTAATCAAGGAGAGAAGCAACCTAGAACTAAGGAGAAACTTCCTGACAGTGAGAACAATTAATCAGTGGAACAGCTTGCCTCCAGAAGCAGTAAATGCTCCAACACTGGAAGTTTTTAAGAAGAGACTGGACAGCCACTTGTCCGAAAGGTGTAGGGTTTCCTGCCCGAGCAGGGGGTTGGACTAGATGACCTCCAAGGTCCCTTCCAACTTTACTAATATGAATATGAATATATTTGGGATCCTGCGGTCAGGAGCTTGGACCTGTTAGGCACCTTGTGCTCCTGCCCTGTGCCGAAATCACCGAGGATCATCTTTTGTAAGGATTTGGGGGTTCTACCAAAATAAACTTCCAATGAAGTTTTTTGTGCTTTATATAACAAATGTTTTAGATTTCTCTCTCTCCCTCTCTCATTATCTATCTCACCTATTAATCATCTATATCAGACATGTCAAACACAATGCCCAGGGGCCGGATGCGGCCCGCACAGTGGTTTCATGTGGCCCACGAAGCCATCCTGGAAACAGTGAGGGAGCCCGCTGTCTTGGCCCCAGCCGGCTGGGAGCCAATGTACCATTTTGTGGTGGCCATCTTGGTACTTGCCCCAGTGGACCATGCCTTGGCACTTGCCCCCGTCCCACCCCCTTCTGCCAGAGACCCTCAGATCTGTCCCAGTCCTGCCCAGACCCCCACAGGCACCCTTGACGCGACTGGTGTAGAATTGGGCACGCCCACCCAGTAGGCCACACCCACTCTGGCCACACCCACCCAGCCCCCCCCCAGCAACTGCAATGCTGATGCGGCCCTCAGTGAAATTGAATTTGACACCCAATCTATATTGAATCTGTCCAGTAACCTTTTCTGCTGTACCTTGGGGAAAAAATGCCATGGACTTACCTGGCTACAGGAGGGCAGCATTCCCTGTTTTGCCCTCCTCGGTGCCCTATTAGAAATGAAATTTTAGCTTCTGCAATTATCTTTTGTATTCCCAGCAGCCTCTTCTGTGGCTGCTTTGAGCTTCCATCAAAGGAAGGAAATGAAAGAATAAAAATAAGCCACTTCAGGGCTTCTTTGCTAAACGTTACAGCACACACTGGCCACAAGAGGGCAGACTTTGCTGCTTTGACTAAACTCAGTTTTATACGTGTTTGCTTATTATGTATATTCCTTTATCAAAGGTGTACTCTGAGTGCCCCTAGGAGTCAGCAACCTGCGGCTCTGGAGCCGCATATGGCTCTTTGAGCCTTCCCCTGCGGCTCCCAGCCTCCTCTGCAGACAGAGAGAGAGGCACTTGTGCTTCCCCCCTCCTCTCTCTCTCTCTCTCTCTCTCTCTCTCTCTCTCTCTCTCTCTGTGTGTGTGTGTGTGTGTGTGTAAAAAAGAGAGTGGACTCACAGTGTTCTCCGACGAGCTAAAAAGCTTACTGGATGGCACTCCTCCTTTTGCTGCGTCTCTGCAGGAAGCAGGAAGGGCAGGAGAGAGCTAGCTAGCCCAGCTATGCTGACTCAGGAATTCTGAGAGTAGAAGTCCATGAGTCATAAAAGATGTTTTCGGTTGTAAATGGGTCCAAGTGGCTCTTCGAGTGTTTTGGGTTACCTACTCCTAGGGCCTAAGAAAAAAGCACTGAGTTGTAGGAATCATAACAAATCACCAGAATTCTTGATCGGTTTAATTTCCTGCTTTTACCAGCTGGTCTTGGGGTGAAGAGAATCAAATCCTTCCACAAGACCTCCCAGTTGCTATTGGCACAGCCTTCTCAAAACAACACAACTCCATATTTTGAGCTGGAGCACAGGCTTGAACCAGAGGAGCCGGTCAAATTTCACCCGAACCCTGAATTAACCACAAAACAACGGCTAAAAGGAGAATAGTTTCTCCTTTCTGTTATGTTTTTCCTTCTAAACAGTAGAAGAAAATACAGTGAGCAATTGCTTTGGGAGATCAACAATAACAACAATAGAGTTGGAAGGTCTTGTAGTCCAGCAGGAAAGCCTATAGTACCACTTCAGACAAATGGTTGTCAAGTCTCTTCTTAAAAACCTGAGGCCCTACTCTTTCCTTGCCCAAAAGAGGGCAAAAAAGTCAGGCTTTCCCAAGATATGAAAGACTATGTTGTTATTTTAGGGGCAAAGTCATCAGAACGCAGCCTTAGGCAGGAATAGCAGCCACACAAGGAAATCAACCTTACCTGCCAACTTCCAGTCACACATGCGCAGTAGTCCTCCACTGTCTTACACACCGACCTCCCCGGGATGGCCAACTTCCTGTCCGTTTCTGTGGCCGTCCTTCCACTTCCATTCAGAACGACCTTCTCGGCATGGCCGACTTCCTGTCCCTAAGCAGGCGGCTGGATGCCGGTACGAGAGACTATGAGGCTGGGTCTCTTTGTGCCCTTTCCACTTCAGAGGGAGAAAAACAAGAGGCCAAATTGGGAACATAGAGATACAGTTCATATGTTGGAAACATAAATTTCAGGGATTCTTTCTCAGGCTTAGTTGCCCCATTTGCATTTGTAAAAGGGCCCCTGGGCCCCGTTTTACAGCCGGAGAGGGCAAGACAGGTTCAGGGAACAGAACAGTCGGGATTTTGAGGTTATTCTTTTGCATCTGTATTATTAGAAGCCTTGATATTGATAATTATAGAGCAGGGCTTTTCAACCAGTGGTATGTGTACCACTTGTGGTACTTTGCCACATGGCCTGTAGACCGTGATTGCAAGTCAAGTGTAGCAGGGAAGGGGAATGAGCCTATCATGGCTTATTAATATTAATAAGGTTTTAATAATAAAGAATAATCATCATCTTAAAACGCCATTAAAGAGGTTTATTTATTTTTGTGGCTGCAGTATCTGATTTGACAGAGTTTTCTGTCCCTTGGCTATAGGATGGAGGCCATTAAAAAAAGCCTACCATTGACTCCAAGCTAAAGCTATGAGACGGGAAAGTGTGCCCTCTTCTGGTCAAAAACGGGTATTGTGGCCACCAAAAGAAATAAACCTTTTTAATGGCATTTTAAATTCTCTATCTTTATGAACAGTATTAACACCTTATTAATAGGGCCAGGGGAGGCCCGTTTGCTGCAACGCAGGCGCGGAAGAAGAAATCTGCTTCAAAAGCCTTAAATCTAGTTAAGGAGGACTATGATGCCCTATTAATATTAATAAGGTTTTAATAATAAAGAATAAACTTAAAATGCCATTGAAAAGTTTTTTTTTAATTTTTATTTTTAACCAACAAAACAGAACAAAGCAAAATATAACACACATACACATACAATATATACTCCTTTTTTTTACAGCAATTACGTAACGGTAATCTAATATTTACATTTCCCACTTATTCTTCTTTAGAATATTTGTCCTTATAGCCCCATTATTTCTTATTTACATTTTTCTTCCTACATGTTCTACTTCTTACTAAGAATAATTCATATTATTATACATTATTATAGACATATTTTCACTTTTGACCTTTATTTATTCTCCTCTATTGAAAAGTTTTTTAATGGCTCCTCTACCTGCTTCAATCACAGGATGGCACTGTTTTTTGACCCTTAATACCATTCAATAACTTCAATAGATCAATAATAATAATCTTAAAATCATATTAAAAGGATTTATTTCCTTTTGTGACTGCTATTCCTTCTTTAACCGTAGGACTCAATTCTTCCCAGAGGGCTTGACCGCTTTAGTCTCAATAAATAACTTCCCCTCTCCCAGGAAACAGGCGATGGGAGCATAAGGGGGGCTCCTGTGGACTTTCCTCACTGTTTTTAAATATCCCTAGGCTACACCCAACCTAAGCAAAGCAGCTACCAACAGAATAAGAGACGTGGAGTTCCAGCTAGAACTTAACAGAATCTCTCTCTGCAGCAAGAAAATGGATTAAATGGGGTGTGTGGGGACCAGCAAGGTATCTGAAAGACCTGAGCTTTCCTAAGAGAGGAATCCTACCTCCTGCTATTTCCCACCAAAACTGCAATATTTAGAGGAGCGGGGGTAATCGCAACCTCCCACCGTGTTTCCCACTGCCTCTTGCGGTTTTTACTGGGCTCCCAACCTTCCTCCAGTTCCATCCCTGTCTTTTTAAAAGGAAAAGCCTTAATCTCACTGAAGCTGGCAAAAAAGGGGGGGGAAAATCCTCAAGAACAACTTATCTGTTTCCCCCCCCCCCTTCCTTCTTAACAGCCACAGAAAGGGGGGGGTCACCCATTTGGCAGAGGGAGCGTGACCTCCTTTCTCCACTGCCTTTTCCAAAAAGGCTGAAGCTTTCATCCGGCAGGCGTCCCCACCCTTCCTCCCCACCCTTTCTCCTGGCCGCTACATCAGTCGATGCAGCTGTGACTGGGGGAAGTTAGCAAAATTGCAAGCCGGACTCTGCAAAGACCCGGGTCTCCTGCTTCCCCCAGAGAGACCTGCTTTACCTTTCTCTTACCTCTGGGCGGTGGGTGTGCTGTTTACGGCAACCTGGAGAGGAAAGGAAGAAATCTCCTACCCTTCCTAACCCTGACTTGTTTTGGACAAAGGTCTACAAAGTTAGATGGACGGCGAACAAAATAATAAAAGCCATTCATTAGTTGCGACTTCTCACGTCTCATCCCTTTTATCCATCCTTTAAATGATAAACCTAGAAGGGAACGATAGGTTATACACATTTTCAAAATAAACTTCATTTATTTTTATATTGATCGTTTCTTAATAAAAATGCACACAATTTCAAATAGAGATTTGATATTGCGCCTAGATTAATACAGAGGGATCTCTAAGAAATATAGTTTAGAAACATCAAACCTAAATACAAACCTACATACGTACGATCTCCTTAAAGAAATAGCAGGGCAGGACAAGGGAAATAAGCCTTTTGAATGGGGTTTTCAAGGCTTACCTCGTTGATCGGACGTGGAGTCCGCCCTGCCCAGAAGGTCCCCGAAAAAAAGGAAGTGGAAGGACGATTAAGAAGGACGGACCGGAAGTCGGCCATATTGGGAAGGTCGCAATTCAACGACCCTGGAGGACGGCGAATTTGCGCGGACAGAAAGTCGGACATGCTGAGGAGGTCTACCCGAAAGGAAGTAGGGGGAAAGATTAAGAACGAAGCGACGGAAGTCGGACATGATGGAAAGGTCCTTTTACCGCAGCACCTGGGGGACGGCCGATACCGACGGACAGGAAGCCCGCCGTCCAGAGAGGGCCTCTCGCAGATGACTCGTCAAGAACCAGCCGGCGGACACGCGCAGAAGGTCGAGGGAAGCGGCCCGTCCCTTTCGGAGGAGCATAGAGTGGCGACCCTTTGGCTGACGCTCTGCGCTTTGGGGCTTAGCTTCTCGGTGTCCCGATCCTGGGCAAGTGGCCTACGACGGCCTCCCTGGTAAGGCTATGGGACGGGAAACACTGCCCTCCTGTGGTCAAAAACGGGTACTGCTGCCGCCCAAAGAAATAAATACTTTTGAATAGCATTTGAAGCTTACTCTTCTCTATTTTTATTCTTAACGCCTTATGATTAATATTAACGTGGCGACGCGGGGGGGCCCGGTCGGTGCCACACGGGCGCAGAAGAAATCCTGGTTCCAATCTTAAACCGAGTTAAGGCCTATTGTGGCTTATTCATATTAAGAAGGTTTTAATAATCAAGACTAATCATCTTAAAGAGGTTTATTTATTTTTCTGGCCGCAGTATCTGATTTGACCAGTTTTCCGTGCCTTAGCAGGGCTGGCTCAGGAATTCTGGGAGTTGAAGTCCACCAGTCATCAAAGAGCCAAGGTTGCCTACCCCTGCCTTAGGTATAGGATGGAGGCCATTAAAAAGGCCTAGGATGGACTCCAAGCCAAAGCTATGGGACAGAAAACTGTGCCCTCCCGGGGTCAAAAATGGGTATTGCGGCCACCCAAAGAAATAAACCTTTTTAATGGCATTTTAAAATGACCGTATTCTCTATCTTTATTAACGGTATTAACACATTATTAATAGACGAAGGTCTACAAAGTTAGATGGACGGCGAACAAATTAATAAACGCCATTAGTTGCAACGTCTCACGTCTCATCCCTTTTACCCCTCCTTTAAATGATAAACCTATAAGGGAACGATAGGTTATATACTTTTTCAAAATAAACGACATTTATTTTTATATTGATCTTTCCTAATGAAAATACACAATATTTCAAATAGATATTTGATATTGCGCTTATATTAACACATAGGTATCTCTAAGAAATATATTTTAGAAACACCAAACCTAAATACAAACCTACATACGTACGATCTCCTTAAAGAAAAGGAAGGGCAGGACAAACTAAACCATTCTTGAATAAAAACATCGGGGTTTGCTTGAAGGGGGCGAGCGGGGTGCACTTTTAGGAGCAACCTCTTAAGGTGTAACACAGGGAAGCGCGATACGACTGGATCATGGAGAAAGCTAGGGAGTTCCAGAAAAACATCTACTTCTGCTTCATTGACTCCGCTAAAGCCTTTCATTGTGTGGATCACAACAAATTGTGGCAAGTTCTTAAAGAGATGGGAATACCAGACCATCTTATTTGTCTCTTGAGAAACCTATATGCGGGTCAAGAAGCAACAGTGAGAACTGGACACGGAACCACGGATGGGTTCAAAATTGGAAAAGGAGTCCGGCAAGGCTGTATACTGTCGCCCTGCCTATTTAACTTATATGCAGAGCACATCATGAGAAAGGCAGGGCTAGATGAAACAAAAGTTGGAATTAAGATTGCCGGGAGAAATATCAACAACCTAAGATATGCAGATGATACCACTCTAAGGGCAGACAGTGAAGAGGAACTAAGGAGCCTCTTGATGCGGGTGAAGAAGGAGAGTGCAAAAGTTGGCTTGAAACTCAACATTAAGAAAACCAAAATCATGGCATCCGCCCACTCAATTCCTGGCAAAGAGATGGGGAAGAAATGGAGGTAGTGACAGATTTTATTTTTCTGGGCTCCAAGATCACCTCAGATGGGGACTGCAGCCAAGAAATTAAAAGACGCTTGCTCCTGGGAAGGAAAGCTATGGCAAATCTAGACAGCGTACTAAAAAGCAGAGACATCACCCTGCCAAGAAAAGTGCGTATAGTCCAGGCCATGGTTTGCCCAGTTGCAATGTATGGCTGTGAAAGTTGGACCATAAGAAAGGCTGAGCGCCAAAGAATTGAGGCCTTCGAACTATGGTGTTGGAGAAGACTCTTGCGAGTCCCTTGGACTGCAAGGCGTTCAAACCGGTCAGTCCTAGAAGAGATCAACCCGACTGCTCTTTAGAAGGCCAGATCCTGAAGTTGAAACTCAAATACTTTGGCCACCTAATGGGAAGGAAGGACTCACTGGAGAAGGGCCTAATGCTGGGAAAGATTGAGGGCAATAGAAGAACGGGACGACAGAGAATGAGATGGCTGGATGGAGTCACTGAAGCAGTAGGTGTGAACTTAAATGGACTCCAGAAGAAGGGTAGAGGACAGGAAGACCTGGAGGAACATGGTCCACGCGGTCGCGATGGGTCAGACACGACTTCGCAATTAACAACAACAACAAAAGAAATAAACCTTTTTAATGGCATTTTAAAATGACGGTATTCTCTATCTTTATTAACGGTATTAACACCTTATTAATAGGGCCCATTGGAGGAAAATTCCACGTAGGGTCTCCTGCTTCAGCAGGCGGCTGGACTAGAAGACCTCCGAGGTCCCTTCCAGCTGTATTCTGACAGAATTTTCCTCCAATGGGATTTTCCCATGTATTTTACCAGGAAACATACATAGGGCAGCCTAGAAAAGTCAGTGCCCTCTTAACCATACGCAAGCACTCCTAGTTTGTTGGCGATGTCCATTTTGCTCTAGGAGTTCACGGTGACGTAACCCTAACCCTAAGTGGAATTTTCCTCCAATGGGATTTTCCCATGTATTTTACCAGGAACATACATAGGGCAGCCTAGAAAGGTCAGTGCCCTCCTAACCATACCCAAGCACTCCGAGTTTGTTGGCGATGTCCATTTTGCTCTAGGAGTTCACGGTGACGTAACCCTAACCCTAAGTGGAATTTTCCTCCAATGGGATTTTCCCATGTATTTTACCAGGAAACATAGATAGGGCAGCCTAGAAAAGTCAGTGCCCTCCTAACCATACCCAAGCACTCCGAGTTTGTTGGCGATGTCCATTTTGCTCTAGGAGTTCACGGTGACGTAACCCTAACCCTAAGTGGAATTTTCCTCCAATGGGATTTTCCCATGTATTTTACCAGGAAACATAGATAGGGCAGCCTAGAAAAGTCAGTGCCCTCCTAACCATACCCAAGCACTCCGAGTTTGTTGGCGATGTCCATTTTGCTCTAGGAGTTCACGGTGACGTAACCCTAACCCTAACTGCAATTTTCCTCCAATGGGATTTCCCCCTGTATTTTACCAGGAAACATACATAGGGCAGCCTAGAAAAGTCAGTGCCCTCCTAACCATACGCAAGCACTCCAAGTTTGTTGGCGATGTCCATTTTGCTCTAGGAGTTCACGGTGACGTAACCCTAACCCTAAGTGGAATTTTCCTCCAATGGGATTTTCCCATGTATTTTACCAGGAAACATACATAGGGCAGCCTAGAAAAGTCAGTGCCCTCCTAACCATACCCAAGCACTCCAGTTTGTTGGCGATGTCCATTTTGCTCTAGGAGTTCATGGTGACGTAACCCTAACCCTAAGTGGAATTTTCCTCCATGGGATTTTCCCATGTATTTTACCAGGAAACATAGAAGGGCAGCCTAGAAAAGTCAGTGCCCTCCTAACCATACCCAAGCACTCCTAGTTTGTTGGCGATGTCCATTTTGCTCTAGGAGTTCACGGTGACGTAACCCTAACCCTAAGTGGAATTTTCCTCCAATGGGATTTTCCCATGTATTTTACCAGGAAACATAGATAAGGTAGCCTAGAAAAGTCAGTGCCCTCCTAGGGATTTTCCCATGTATTTTACCAGGAAACATAGATAAGGCAGCCTAGAAAAGTCAGTGCCCTCCTAACAATACCCAAGCACTCCGAGTTTGTTGGCGATTTTTGTTTCTTCTGCCATCAAAGTGCTTCATAAAACGCTAAAGCTGTAATCTACAAACCACATTAACGCAATTGAAATCGCTCTTAAAATTACACCAGAGGATTGCTCAGAAATCAAAAGCTCGGCCAAAGAGATGCGTTCTTACCTTGTCCCTAAATACCCGGAAAGCGGGGCCCGTGAGGATCACCCAAAGATGCTGTCGCACGGCCTGCCTGGTGTGCCAGAAAAGGCCCTTTCCGGTAGACTGCCAAGCTCTGCTAATTGGAAGGCCCTTGGAGAGGTCCCTCCCGCTATTTCCCACCAAAACTGCAATATTGAGAGGAGTGGTGGCGATCGCAACCTCCCACTCTGTTTCCTGCTTCCTCTTGGGGTTTTTACTGGGCTCCCAACCTTACTCCATTTCCATCCGTGTCTCTTTAAAAGGAAAAGCCTTAACCTCACTGAAAGTGGCAAAAAAGGGGGGGGGGAATCCTCAAGGACAACTTACCTGTTTCCCCCCTGTTCCTTCTTAACAGCCACAGCAAGGGGTGGGGGGTCACCCATCCGGCGGAGGCTCTAGGCTGGAAATCCAGGGAGCGTGACCTCCTTTCTCCACTGCCTTTTCCAAAAAGGCTGAAGCTTTCATCTGGCAGGCGTCCCCACCCTTCCTCCTGGCCGCTACATCAGTCGATGCAGTTGTGACTGGGGGAAGTTAGCAAAATTGCAAGCCGAACTCTGCAAAGACCCGGGTCTCCTGCTTCCCCCAGAGGGACCTGCTTTACCTTTCTCTTACCTCTGGGCGGTGGGTGGGCTGTTTACGGCAACCTGGAGAGGAAAGGAAGAAATCTCCTACCCTTCCTAACCCTGACTTGTTTTGGACGAAGGTCTACAAAGTTAGATGGACGGCGAACAAAATAATAAAAGCCATTAGTTGCGACTTCTCACGTCTCATCCCTTTTATCCATCCTTTAAATGATAAACCTAGAAGGGAACGATAGGTTATACACATTTTTAAAATAAACTGCATTTATTTTTACATTGATCGTTTCTTAATAAAAATGCACACAATTTCAAATAGAGATTTGATATTGCGCCTAGATTAATACATAGGGATCTCTAAGAAATATAGTTTAGAAACATCAAACCTAAATACAAACCTACATACGTACGATCTCATTAAAGAAATAGCAGGGCAGGACAAACAAAACTATTCTTGAATAAAAACACCTGGATTTGCTTGAAGGGGGCGAGCGGGGTGCACTTTTAGGAGCAACCTCTTAAGGTGTAACACAGGGAAGCGCGATACGACTGGTTCTTCTACATCCGGGACTCGGGCGCTGGGAAAACACCATTCAACGGCTGCCTTGCTTGGCAGCCTTCGAGGAGACCCCGAGACGGGTCGGAACCCCCTTCCCGACCCGGACGCCAAAAGCCTGGAGCGTGTCCCGCCGGCCCCGCCTCTAAAAAGGAGCTAAAAAGAAGCCGCGGCTGAGCTCGCGTAAACGACCCCGAAGTGTGTTGTTAAAAAAGCTAACTTCGTCTCTACGTTCCCAATTTAGCCCCTATAGCTGAAAGGGAAAGAGCGCAAAGAGACCAGGTCTCGCAACCTCCGGCGCCGCCGCCGCCACCGGTTCTCGGTCGCATTTTTACAGACACCGGCGGCGAAAGGCCAGGAACGGCCAGGCGGACATCTTAGGGGAGAGGACCAAACGAGTGGCCGGGGAGGAGGCGGAGGAGGGGGAAGGTGGGGATCCCCCGCTAACTAGGTAACAGAGAAAGCCGGTATCTTTCTGGAATCAGGAAATGCGGGGATGGCTCGGCTCACCTGAGGCAGTAGCAGGCTTCCTTTTTTCCTTCCCGAGGCCTCGCCGGTAGACGTGCGCTCCGTCAACGTAGTGCAGAAAAGAGCACGGGAAAAAGCAGGGAACGGACAGGACGTTGGGGACGGCCTCGGCGGATGGACAGGAACTCGGCCGTACTGGGACCGTCGTCGTCGTCGGTGGTCATGCTACGGGACGGAAAACTCTGCCCTCCTGTGGTCAAAAACGGGTACTGCGGTCGCCGAAAAAAATAAAGCTTTTAAATGGGATTTTAAGGCTATTTATTTTCCCCCCGTCTTTATTAGTAGCCTCTTATTAATATTAATAGGGCGACGGGAGGCTCTTTTGCCATTTTCAAAGGTTTATTTCTTTTGGTGGCTGCTATACCCGGCTTGGCCACGGGATGGCACTGTTTTCCCTCCCTTAGCGATAGCGGCATTGAGGCCGTGGAAAAGGCCTACGCTGGTAAATGCTATGGGTCGGGTATTGCGGCCGCCAAGGGAAATAAGCCTTTTGAATGGGGTTTTCAAGGCTTACCTCGTTGATCGGACGTGGAGTCCGCCCTGCCCAGAAGGTCCCCGAAAAAAAGGAAGTGGAAGGACGATTAAGAAGGACGGACCGGAAGTCGGCCATATTGGGAAGGTCGCAATTCAAAGACCCTGGAGGACGGCGAATTTGCGCGGACAGGAAGTCGGACATGCTGAGGAGGTCTACCCGAAAGGAAGTAGGGGGAAAGATTAAGAACGAAGCGACGGAAGTCGGGCATGATGGAAAGGTCCTTTTACCGCAGCACCTGGGGGACGGCCGATACCGACGGACAGGAAGCCCGCCGTCCAGAGAGGGCCTCTCGCAGATTACTCGTCAAGAACCAGCCGGCGGACACGCGCAGAAGGTCGAGGGAAGCGGCCCGTCCCTTTCGGAGGAGCATAGAGTGGCGACCCTTTGGCTGACGCTCTGCGCTTTGGGGCTTAGCTTCTCGGTGTCCCGATCCTGGGCAAGTGGCCTACGACGGCCTCCCTGGTAAGGCTATGGGACGGGAAACACTGCCCTCCAGTGGTCAAAAACGGGTACTGCTGCCGCCCAAAGAAATAAATACTTTTGAATAGCATTTGAAGCTTACTCTTCTCTATTTTTATTCTTAACGCCTTATTATTAATATTAACGTGGCGACGGGGGGGCCCGGTCGGTGCCACACGGGCGCAGAAGAAATCCTGGTTCCAATCTTAAACCGAGTTAAGGCCTATTGTTGCTTATTCATATTAATAAGGTTTTAATAATCAAGAATAATCATCTTAAAGAGGTTTATTTATTTTTCTGGCCGCAGTATCTGATTTGACCAGTTTTCCGTCCCTTAGCAGGGCTGGCTCAGGAATTCTGGGAGTTGAAGTCCACCAGTCATCAAAGAGACAAGGTTGCCTACCCCTGCCTTAGCTATAGGATGGAGGCCATTAAAAAGGCCTAGGATGGACTCCAAGCCAAAGCTATGGGACAGAAAACTGTGCCCTCATGGGGTCAAAAATGGGTGTTGCGGCCACCCAAAGAAATAAACCTTTTTAATGGCATTTTAAAATGACCGTATTCTCTATCTTTATTAACGGTATTAATACCTTAGTAATAGACGAAGGCCTACCAAGTTAGATGGACGGCGAACAAATTAATAAATGCCATTAGTTACAACTTCGCACGTCTCACCCCTTTTATCCATCCTTTAAATGATAAACCTATAAGGGAACGATAGGTTATATACTTTTTCAAAATAAACTACATTTATTTTTATATTGATCGTTTCGTAATAAAAATACACAATATTTCAAATAGATATTTGATATTGCGCTTATATTAATACATAGGTATCTCTAAGAAATATAGTTTAGAAACACCAAGCCCAAATACAAACCTACATACGTACGATCTCCTTAAAGAAAAAGAAGGGCAGGACAAACAAAACTATTCTTGAATAAAAACATCTGGGTTTGCTTGAAGGGGGCGAGCGGGGTGCACTTTTAGGAGCAACCTCTTAAGGTGTAACACAGGGAAGTGCGATACGACTGGATCATGGAGAAAGCTAGGGAGTTCCAGAAAAACATCTACTGCTTCATTGACTACGCTAAAGCCTTTCATTGTGTGGATCACAACAAATTGTGGCAAGTTCTTAAAGAGATGGGAATACCAGACCATCTTATTTGTCTCTTCAGAAACCTATATGCGGGTCAAGAAGCAACAGTGAGAACTGGACACGGAACCACGGATGGGTTCAAAATTGGAAAAGGAGTCCGGCAAGGCTGTATACTGTCGCCCTGCCTATTTAACTGATATGCAGAGCACATCGTGAGAAAGGCAGGGCTAGATGAAACAAAAGTTGGAATTAAGATTGCCGGGAGAAATATCAACAACCTAAGATATGCAGATGATACCACTCTAAGGGCAGAAAGTGAAGAGGAACTAAGGAGCCTCTTGATGCGGGTGAAGAAAGAGAGTGCAAAAGTTGGCTTGAAACTCAACATTAAGAAAACAAAAATCATGGCATCCGGCCCACTCAATTCCTGGCAAAGAGATGGGGAAGAAATGGAGGTAGTGACAGATTTTATTTTTCTGGGCTCCAAGATCACCTCAGATGGGGACTGCAGCCAAGAAATTAAAAGACGCGTGCTCCTGGGAAGGAAAGCTATGGCAAATCTAGAAAGCGTACTAAAAAGCAGAGACATCACCCTGCCAACAAAAGTGCGTACAGTCCAGGCCATGGTTTGCCCAGTTGCAATGTATGGCTGTGAAAGTTGGACCATAAGAAAGGCTGAGAGCCAAAGAATGGAGGCCTTTGGACTATGGTGCTGGAGAAGACTCCTGCGAGTCCCTTGGACTGCAAGGCGTTCAAACCGGTCAGTCCTAGAAGAGATCAACCCCGAATGCTCTTTAGAAGGCCAGATCCTGAAGTTGAAACTCAAATACTTTGGCCACCTAATGAGAAGGAAGGACTCACTGGAGAAGGGCCTAATGCTGGGAAAGATTGAGGGCAATAGAAGAAGGGGACGACAGAGAATGAGGTGGTTGGATGGAGTCACTGAAGCAGTAGGTGTGAACTTAAATGGACTCCAGAAGATGGTAGAGGACAGGAAGACCTGGAGGAACATGGTCCACGCGGTCGCGATGGGTCAGACACGACTTCGCAATTAACAACAACAACAAAAGAAATAAACCTTTTTAATGGCATTTTAAAATGATGGTATTCTCTATCTTTATTAACGGTATTAACACCTTATTAATAGGGCCCGTTGGAGGAAAATTCCACGTAGGGTCTCCTGCTTCAGCAGGCGGCTGGACTAGAAGACCTCCGAGGTCCCTTCCCGCTGTATTCTGACAGAATTTTCCTCCAATGGGATTTTCCCATGTATTTTACCAGGAAACATACATAGGGCAGCCTAGAAAAGTCAGTGCACTCCTAACCAGACCCAAGCACTCCGAGTTTGTTGGCGATGTCCATTTTGCTCTAGGAGTTCATGGTGACGTAACCCTAAGTGGAATTTTCCTCCAATGGGATTTTCCCATGTATTTTACCAGGAAACATAGAAAGGGCAGCCTAGAAAAGTCAGTGCCCTCCTAACCATACCCAAGCACTCCTAGTTTGTTGGCGATGTCCATTTTGCTCTAAGAGTTCACGGTGACGTAACCCTAACCCTAAGTGGAATTTTCTCCAATGGGATTTTCCCATGTATTTTACCAGGAAACATAGATAGGGCAGCCTAGAAAAGTCAGTGCCCTCCTAACCATAACCAAGCACTCCGAGTTTGTTGGCGACATCCATTTTGCTCTAAGAGTTCACGGTGACGTAACCCTAACCCTAAGTGGAATTTTCCTCCAATGGGATTTTCCCATGTATTTTACCAGGAAACATAGATAGGGCAGCCTAAAAAAGTCAGTGCCCTCCTAACCATACCCAAGCACTCCGAGTTCGTTGGCGATGTCCATTTTGCTCTAGCAGTTCACGGTGACGTAACCTTAACCCTAAGTGGAATTTTCCTCCAATGGGATTTTCCCATGTATTTTACCAGGAAACATAGAAAGGGCAGCCTAGAAAAGTCAGTGCCCTCCTAACCATACCCAAGCACTCTGAGTTTGTTGGCGATGTCCATTTTGCTCTAGGAGTTCATGATGATGTAAACCTAACCCTAAGTGGAATTTTCCTCCAATGGGATTTTCCCACTTTTTTACCAGGAAACATAGATAGGGCAGCCTAGAAAGGTCAATGCTATCCTAACCATACCCAAGCACTCCGAGTTTGTTGGCGATGTCCATTTTCCTATAGGAGTTCATGGAGACGTAACCCTAACCCTAACTGGAATTTTCCTCCAATGGGATTTTCCCATGTATTTTACCAGGAAACATACATAGGGCAGCCTGTTTCCCGCTTCCTCTTGGGGTTTTTACTGGGCTCCCAACCTTACTCCATTTCCATCACTGTCTCTTTAAAAGGAAAAACCTTAACCTCACTGAAAGTGCCAAAAAAAAAGGGTGGGGGGAATCCTCAAGGACAACTTACCTGTTTTCTCCCAGTTTTCTCCTTTCTCTTCCCTCTGGGCGGTGGGTGGGCTGTTTACGGCAACCTGGAGAGGAAAGGAAGAAATCTCCTACCCTTCCTAACCCTGACTTGTTTTGGACGAAGGTCTACAAAGTTAGATGGACGGCGAACAAAATAATAAAAGCCATTAGTTGCAACTTCTCACGTCTCATCCCTTTTATCCATCCTTTAAATGATAAACCTAGAAGGGAACGATAGGTTATACACATTTTCAAAATAAACTGCATTTATTTTTTATACTTTTGAAGCAGATTTCTTCTTCCGCGCCTGCGTTGCAGCAAACGGGCCTCCCCTGGCCCTATTAATAAGGTGTTAATACCGTTAATAAAATAAATAACTTCCCCTCTCCCAGGAAACAGGCGGTGGGAGCATAAGCATAAGCATAACCCAAGCAAAGCAACAGAATAAGAGACGTGGAGTTCCAACTAGAATTTAACAGAAAATCTCTCTGCAGCAAAAAAAATGGAAAGCATCTCCTAAATTCTGCATGTAATCTTTATTTTATTTTGCATTTATAAAATTTTCAGTTTTTTTTAAAATAGCATTTTAAGCATTTTCCTGCTCAACAAGATAAAGTTCTCTGTTGGAAGAAGGGACGATCCCCATCAGCACCCCAGAGGTGGCTGATGGGACTTGTAATCCAGTAGAAGCCCAAGTCGCCCTCTGTTCTCTCAATCCTAAAAAGCACAGCTGCAAAAATGATGGGGATATTTTAAAAACTGGGCCTTTGCAACGGGAGAGGGAGGTGGTAGAGGCAGCCTCTCAGGCACAAGGCTGCCTGACGAATGGGATTTGTAGTCCAAAGGGTCCCCGGGCGGGGCGAAGGCTCGAGGAGGAGGCATTACGCAGTCTCATTATCTTCACCTGTGCGGGCCGAGGCACACCTGACCGTGATGAGCAGCTTCCCGCGCGGCGGCCGTCTCCATGGCAACCGCTGCGCGAGCTGGGAAAATAGCCCAGCGTTCGCACCTGTGTTGGGGCGGGAAAGAGCGCGCGCCTTTCCCGCCCAGCGCCCTCGGACTGCCTCGCGGGCTCCTGTCTGCACGCCCATCTCGCTCGTGATTGGCTGCTCCGGAAACGCTTCCCTCGGATTGGCTGAGCGGCCTCTCCCCTCTCCGAGAGGCGGGGGCATTTAAAATGTCGGCGGGCTTCTCAAGCTGAGTGCCAAAATAAAAGGGAGCGCGCTGCAGAGGCAGCCGACGCCGCTACCGCGTCTCTTTTTCCTCAGAAGAGAGGCGATAGCGGCGTCTCGTGCCTCTGCAGCGCGCTAGCTTTTCTTTCGGCACTCAGCTTGAGAAGCCCGCCGACTTTTTCTTTTTTCTGCGGGGCGCCGGAGGGCAAAAATGTCTCTCTCCGGCTCTCCCGCGGCTCAAGTCCTCGAGCTCGAGGTCGGGCCGGGCCTTTTGAGCTTTGAGGTAATTCTGGCGGAGAATTTTTTTTACCTTTTAGGGATGCGGAGGGGGGCGCGAGGTCGTTAGCTAATTAATAGCTTATTGTTCTCGAGGAGTCAGGATAGCACCTGGGGTAATTTTAACCACGGCGTGTATTCTTACGAGTAAAACGCCAGTGGTAGCTCAACAGTGTTTTATTTAAAGGACTCCAAAACCCATAGGTCGCTAAAGATACTTATCTCAGTCTTTCGCTCGGGGAATAACGCAAACCGCTGTGTCTTAGAATAATACTAGTCAAGTTCTTAAAATTTTGGTCGAACGCTAATCTCAGCCATGTCCTTTTTAAAGGGACCAAACCAGCAAAGGTTAAATTTAACTTTAAAGGTAAAATTATCTTAAGAACTGACTTCTCTCTTAGGAATAAAGTGAATTCTTGGGGTAATTTTAGCCAAGAATTCAAGTTCTTAGAATAAAATTTTGGTCGAACCTGAGGTAATCTCAGCCATGTCCTTTTTAAAGGGACCAAACCAGCAAAGGTGAATAGGATTTAAAATTAGCTTTAAAGGTAACATTATCTCAGGAACTGACTTTCTTCTTAGGAATAAAGTGAATTCTTGGGGTAATTTAAGCAAAAATTCAGGTTCTTAGAATAAAATTTTGATGGAACCTGAGCTAATCTCAGCCATGTCCTTTTTAAAGGGACCAAACCAGCAAAGGTGAATAGGAGTTAAAATTAGCTTGAAAGGTAAAATTATCTCAGGAACTGACTTTCTTCTTAGGAATAAAGTGAATTCTTGGGGTAATTTTAGCCAAGAATTCAAGTTCTTAAAATAAAATTTTAATGGAACCTGAGCTAATCTCAGCCATGTCATTTTTAAAGGGACCAAACCAGCAAAGGTGAATAGGAGTTAAAATTAGCTTTAAAGGTAAAATTATCTCAGGAACTGACTTTCTTCTTAGGAATAAAGTGAATTCTTGGGGTAATTTTAGCCAAGAATTCAAGTTCTTAGAATAAACTTTTGATGGAACCTGAGCTAATCTCAGCCATGTCCTTTTTAAAGGGACCAAACCAGCAAAGGTGAATAGGATTTAAAATTAGCTTTAAAGGTAAAATTATCTCAGGAACTGACTTTCTTCTTAGGAATAAAGTGAATTCTTGGGGTAATTTTAGCCAAAAATTCAGGTTCTTAGAATAAAATTTTGATGGAACCTGAGCTAATCTCAGCCATGTCCTTTTTAAAGGGACCAAACCAGCCAAGGTGTGAATAGGATTTAAAATTAGCTTGAAAGGTAAAATTATCTCAGGAACTGACTTTCTTCTTGGGAATAAAGTGAATTCTTGGGGTAATTTTAGCCAAGAATTCAAGTTCTTAAAATAAAATTTTGATGGACTGAGCTAATCTCAGCCATGTCCTTTTTAAAGGGACCAAACCAGCAAAGGTGAATAGGAGTTAAAATTAGCTTGAAAGGTAAAATTATCTCAGGAACTGACTTTCTTCTTAGGAATAAAGTGAATTCTTGGGGTAATTTTAGCCAAGAATTCAAGTCTTAAAATAAAATTTGATGAACCTGAGCTAATCTCAGCCATGTCCTTTTTAAAGGGACCAAACCAGCAAAGTGAATAGGATTTAAAATTAGCTTTAAAGGTAAAATTATCTCAGGAACTGACTTTCTTCTTAGGAATAAAGTGAATTCTTGGGGTATTTAGCAAAAATTCAAGTTCTTAAATAAAATTTTGATGGAACCTGAGCTAATCTCAGCCATGTCCTTTTTAAAGGGACCAAACCAGCAAAGGTGAATAGGATTTAAAATTAGCTTTAAAGGTAAAATTATCTCAGGAACTGACTTTCTTCTTAGGAATAAAGTGAATTCTTGGGGTAATTTTAGCCAAGAATTCAAGTTCTTAGAATAAAATTTTGATGGAACCTGAGCTAATCTCAGCCATGTCCTTTTTAAAGGGACCAAACTAGCAAAGGTGAATAGGAGTTAAAATTAGCTTGAAAGGTAAAATTATCTCAGGAACTGACTTTCCTCTTAGGAATAAAGTGAATTCTTGGGGTAATTTTAGCCAAGAATTCAAGTTCTTAGAATAAAATTTTGATGGAACCTGAGCTAATCTCAGCCATGTCCTTTTTAAAGGGACCAAACCAGCAAAGGTGAATAGGAGTTAAAATTAGCTTGAAAGGTAAAATTATCTCAGGAACTGACTTTCTTCTTAGGAATAAAGTGAATTCTTGGGGTAATTTTAGCCAAGAATTCAAGTTCTTAGAATAAAATTTTGATGGAACCTGAGCTAATCTCAGCCATGTCCTTTTTAAAGGGACCAAACCAGCAAAGGTGAATAGGATTTAAAATTAGCTTGAAAGGTAAAATTATCTCAGGAACTGACTTTCTTCTTAGGAATAAAATGAATTCTTGGGGTAATTTTAGCCAAAAATTCAGGTTCTTAGAATAAAATTTTGATGGAACCTGAGCTAATCTCAGCCATGTCCTTTTTAAAGGGACCAAACCAGCAAAGGTGTGAATAGGATTTAAAATTAGCTTGAAAGGTAAAATTATCTCAGGAACTGACTTTCTTCTTGGGAATAAAGTGAATTCTTGGGGTAATTTTAGCCAAGAATTCAAGTTCTTAGAATAAAATTTTGATGGAACCTGAGCTAATCTCAGCCATGTCCTTTTTAAAGGGACCAAACCAGCAAAGGTGAATAGGAGTTAAAATTAGCTTTAAAGGTAAAATTATCTCAGGAACTGACTTTCTTCTTAGGAATAAAGTGAATTCTTGGGGTAATTTTAGCCAAGAATTCAAGTTCTTAGAATAAAATTTTGATGGAACCTGAGCTAATCTCAGCCATGTCCTTTTTAAAGGGACCAAACCAGCAAAGGTGAATAGGATTTAAAATTAGCTTTAAAGGTAAAATTATCTCAGGAACTGACTTTCTTCTTAGGAATAAAGTGAATTCTTGGGGTAATTTAAGCAAAAATTCAGGTTCTTAGAATAAAGTTTTAATGGAACCTGAGCTAATCTCAGCCATGTCTTTTTTAAAGGGACCAAACCAGCAAAGGTGAATAGGAGTTAAAATTAGCTTTAAAGGTAAAATTATCTCAGGAACTGACTTTCTTCTTAGGAATAAAGTGAATTCTTGGGGTAATTTTAGCCAAGAATTCAAGTTCTTAGAATAAAATTTTGATGGAACCTGAGCTAATCTCAGCCATGTCCTTTTTAAAGGGACCAAACCAGCAAAGGTGAATAGGAGTTAAAATTAGCTTGAAAGGTAAAATTATCTCAGTAACTGACTTTCCTCTTAGGAATAAAGTGAATTCTTGGGGTAATTTTAGCCAAGAATTCAAGTTCTTAGAATAAACTTTTGATGGAACCTGAGCTAATCTCAGCCATGTCCTTTTTAAAGGGACCAAACCAGCAAAGGTGAATAGGATTTAAAATTAGCTTGAAAGGTAAAATTATCTCAGGAACTGACTTTCTTCTTAGGAATAAAGTGAATTCTTGGGGTAATTTTAGCCAAAAATTCAAGTTCTTAAAATAAAATTTTGATGGACTGAGCTAATCTCAGCCATGTCCTTTTTAAAGGGACCAAACCAGCAAAGGTGAATAGGATTTAAAATTAGCTTTAAAGGTAAAATTATCTCAGGAACTGACTTTCTTCTTAGGAATAAAGTGAATTCTTGGGGTAATTTTAGCCAAAATTCAAGTTCTTAGAATAAAATTTTGATGGAACCTGAGCTAATCTCAGCCATGTCCTTTTTAAAGGGACCAAACCAGCAAAGGTGAATAGGATTTAAAATTAGCTTTAAAGGTAAAATTATCTCAGGAACTGACTTTCTTCTTAGGAATAAAGTGAATTCTTGGGGTAATTTAAGCAAAAATTCAGGTTCTTAGAATAAAGTTTTAATGGAACCTGAGCTAATCTCAGCCATGTCTTTTTTAAAGGGACCAAACCAGCAAAGGTGAATAGGATTTAAAATTAGCTTTAAAGGTAAAATTATCTCAGGAACTGACTTTCTTCTTAGGAATAAAGTGAATTCTTGGGGTAATTTTAGCCAAGAATTCAAGTTCTTAGAATAAAATTTTGATGGAACCTGAGCTAATCTCAGCCATGTCTTTTTTAAAGGGACCAAACCAGCAAAGGTGAATA
The DNA here is from genome assembly GCF_016545835.1 of Crotalus tigris. Classification (NCBI taxonomy): domain Eukaryota; kingdom Metazoa; phylum Chordata; class Lepidosauria; order Squamata; family Viperidae; genus Crotalus; species Crotalus tigris. The sequence goes on from NW_024100261.1 coordinate 27,339, forward strand.
GGAGTTAAAATTAGCTTTAAAGGTAAAATTATCTCAGGAACTGACTTTCTTCTTAGGAATAAAGTGAATTCTTGGGGTAATTTTAGCCAAGAATTCAAGTTCTTAAAATAAAATTTTGATGGAACCTGAGCTAATCTCAGCCATGTCCTTTTTAAAGGGACCAAACCAGCAAAGGTGAATAGAAGTTAAAATTAGCTTGAAAGGTAAAATTATCTCAGGAACTGACTTTCCTCTTAGGAATAAAGTGAATTCCTGGGGTAATTTTAGCCAAGAATTTAAGTTCTTAAATTCTTAAAGGTGAATAGGAGTTAAAATTAGCTTTAAAGGTAAAATTATCTCAGGAATTGAGTTTGCTCTCAGGAATAAAGTAATTTTTTTGGAATCTGAGGTAATTTTAATCAACGCACAAGCCCCTAAAAGTAAAATATATAATAATAATACAGTTGGAAGGGATCTTAGAGGTCATCTAGTCCAACCCTCTGCTCAGGCAGGAAACCCTATAGTTTAACAAGTTAACAAGACAAGAAACTAGCGCAGGGGTAGGCAGCCTTGGCTCTTTTATAACTTGTGAACTTCAACTCCCAGAATTCCTGATCCAGCATGGCTCAGCTTGGAAACTTCCCTTTCCCCTCAACATGGCTGGCTCAGGAATTTTGGGAATTGAAGTTCAAGGGTCTTCAAATGTGGCCCTTTTATGACTTCTGTATTTCAATTCCCAGAATTCCTCAGCCAGCGTGCCTGGCTGAGGAATTCTGGGAGTTGAAGTCCAGGGGTCTTCAAACATGGCCCTTTTATGACTTGTGGACTTCAACTCCCAGAATTCCTCAGCCAGCGGGCCAATCCACAAGTCATAAAAGGGTTAAGTTTGAAGACCTCTGCCTTAAAAGAAGCAAAACATGTAGAAAACAGGCTAGTGGCTTAAGTGAGCAATGTTACAAGTTATTGTATCTTGCCTTCTTTGACAAGTAGGATAAAACACATAAAACCCCTTTGACTGATTGCTTTTCTAACCTCTGAACATCCATGGTCATTTGGTGATGTTGATTTTTTTTTTTTTTAATTTCAAAGGCATGAATCCATGTAGACGAAGAAGAAGACATCAACAGTAAGACAGATGGTTTAATTCACTCTCCAGTGTATTATGAAAGTGAGGAAGCCTGGCAGATACTGTTTGCAACATGTTAACTACTGCAAAAATCTTTGGGTCTTGCTAAAGTTTATCTTAAGACTTGCTTTAGCAAAGTTTTTTTTTAAACATTACACAGTATCAAGGGTAAAAAGAGCAGTCATAAGTGTGACAAACATGCCTAAAAAGTAGCAAAAAAATTTCTGACCCAAGACAATTTTAGCTATTGGCTGTAGATCTTAGAATCAGACAGATACCAGCCTACTCCAGTACCTGAGGACTCCCTCAGTGAGACTCAAGCCGGAAGGGATCACCTCCCTCCCACCTTCACACCCTTGGAAATAATGCCAATACTAGCCAGACTTCTTAGAAGCAAAAGTAAACCTGGTGATGCATTTTAATATGAGGAATACCAATAAAGAAGAATATTTGTGGTTAACAGTTGAAATGAGGTGTCTTTGGTGCTCTCTGAGCTTGGCGGTTTTCTTGTATACCAAGCATGTCCAAACTCGTGACGTCATGTGACGTCATGCAACGCATCGGGCTGGTTTTGCCCTTGCCGGCAATGGGGTGGGCGTGGCTTCCACGTGACCTGTCCGGTCCATGGGCCGGCAATTTGACACCCCTGTTGTAGTGCAGTTTGTTCCCAGTTTATGTTCTAGTGCAGTGGTGGCGAACCTATGGCACTCGGAGCCCTCTCTGTGGGCACATGTGCTGTTGCCCCAGCCTTGCCTCCCCCTGCGACCCCCTCCTCTCCAGCAGCTCCCCTGAAGGAGACTCGCCCTCGAGCGTGGCCCACACGGAGCAGCGCAGCCAAGGATATGGCAGCCAGGCAGCGTAGACAAGACTCTGCCCTCACACCCCATCATGCAGCTGATGCTGCAGGGCGCGGGCAGAGGGCGTGGCTGCCATAGTGCTGCTGGGCTGCCTGGGCAATCTGCGGAGGGCCATGGAGGTGGTAAGTGGTCCTGTGGGTGGGGGGGTGGGGGGTGGGGATGGAAGGGTGGAGCGGGGTCGGGGCAAGTTTTTGGGCACTCGGTCTCTAAAAGGTTCGCCATCACTGTTCTAGTGGCTCCTTTCAGTGTTAGCGAAAATGGTCTTGGAGGTTGTTTGTTGCGCTATGTGTTGTTAGCTTCTTTGGCAACTCCTTGATTAGGGTATTGTTTACTTCTTGATTGTTGGTCTGGAAATTTAACCTTGGCAATGGTTCATAGAACCAAAAAGAAAACATCAATGGCCCTTTTTAATGTTAGGTTGGCCATTGATCTGTAAAAGATGTTATAGTTTTGTAGCTTTGCAGACTGAGCAGAGGAAGTGCACTCTTCTACCAAATATTCTTCGAAAGAGACAACGTTGCCGGGCACGACTGAGGAAGAAACAAAGGAGAAAGAAGAAAAAAGAAGAAAAAAAGAGCAAGAAAATGTCTCCAGCGCAAGCCCTCTTAGTCTTCGGCTGTGATGGCACCCTCTACTCTGAGAGGTATGTTTAGTTGAGTCTTATATTCTTTAAAGCTTTAGGACAGGGGTCTCCAAACCTGGCCCTTTTATGACTTGTGGACTTCAACTCCCAGAATTCCTCAGCCAGCGTGCTGAGAGTTGAAGTCCACAAGTCATAAAAGGGCCAGGTTTGGAGACCCCTGCTTTAGGATATAGAGGGAGGTGGATGGTCTTCCAGTAATTATGCCTAGGTAAGCAAGGGTAACCCCTGTGTCTGGGGTAATAGTAACCACTGTGTATTGTGCATTCTTAGGAGTAAAACCCCAGTTCCAACTGAAGTAATGTTGACTTTCAAGGCACGAATCCAAAATGACCTGTAGATGAAGAAGAAGACATCAACAGTAAGACAGATGGTTTAATTCACTCTTCGGTGTATCATGAAATTGAGGAAGCCTGGCCAGTACTGTTTGGGCCTTGCTGAAATTTACCCTAAGGCAGTGGTGATGAACCTATGGCACGTGGGACAGAGGTGGCACTCAGAGCCCTCTCTATGGGCACGCGCGCCTTCGCCCCAGCCCCACCTCCCCCCGCGGCCCCCTCTTCTCCAGCAGACCCCCGGAGGAGAATCACCCCTGGGTGTGGCCCGTGCGCAGCAGCCCAGCCAAGGACCTGGCAGCCGGGCAGTGGGGACAAGACTCCGCCCTCGCACCCTGTCGCATGCAGATGATGCTGTGGGGCGCAGGCAGAAGGCGTGGCTGCCATGGCACTGCAGGACCACCTGGGAGATCTGCGACGGGCCATGGAGGCGGTAGGTGGCCCTGCGGGATGGCAGAGCGGGATGGGGAGGCGGGCGGGCGAGAGCTGGGGCAGGGCGGCTTTTGGACACTCTAAAAGATCTAAAAGGTTCGCCATCACTGCCCTAAGGCTTGCTTTAGCAGTTTTTTAAAAAAATGGTCTTGGAGGTTCTTTGTTGTGCTATTTGTTGTTAGCGTCTTTGGCAGTTCCTTGATTAGGACCTTGTTTACTTCTTGATTGCTGGTCTGATGTTAATCATAGTGTTAATCTATGCATATCTCAGTGTGGATTGCTGGTGAAGAGGTGTTGTCTTTTTTGCAAAGTGGGTACATATTGTTTCTGTCTATTCATGGCTAATTTGTCAGAGTGACAGGCTCCTAGAAATTTATTAATGTTTTTGGACATTGCTTGGTCTACGACAGGGGTAGGCAACCTTGGCTCTTTTATGACTCGTGTACTTCAACTCCCAGAATTCCTGAGCCAGAATGGCTGGCTCAGGAATTCGGGGAGTTGAAGTCCACGAGTCATAAAAGAGCCAATGTTGCCTATCCCTGGTCTAGGATAGTCAGTTTCCCAACTGTAACTATGGTTAGGTCTTTGAATTTATTGTGAAATTAAAGAGTTTTCATTATATATTCTGGCTGCTACCTGGTATTATGAGTGATATTTGATTTCACACCTTTCTTCCCTAGCATAATTTTAGCCCTGGTGATGGTTCTTAGAACCAGAAAGGAAACCTCAGCGGCCCATTTAAATGATCAGTGTGGCCGGTGATTAATAATAGATTTTATAGATTTGTGCCTGGCATAATTCTAGCCAATGGTGATGGTTCTTACAACCAGAAAGAAAACCTCAATGGCCCTTCTTAATGCTAGGTGTGGCTGTTGATCTATAATAGATTTTATAGTTTTCTGGCTGGCATTATTTTAGCCATGACGATGGTTCTTAGAACCAGAAAGGAAACCTCAATGGCCCCTTTCTAATGCTAGGTGTGGCCGTTGATCTATAAAAGATTTTATAGTTTCCTAGCTTTGCAGATTGAGCGGAGGAACAAGTTGCGCTCTTCTGCCAAATGTTCCTCGAAAGAGACGACGCATGCTGGGCATGGCAGAGGAAGAAACCAAAGAGAAAGAAGAAGAAAGAAAGTAGAACCAAATAGCAAGAAAATGTCTCCAGCTCAAGCCTTTGGCTGTGATGGCACCTCCTACACTGTGAGGTAAGTTTAGTTGAGTCTTATATTCTTCAAAGTCTCAGGGTATGGAGGGAGGCGGATGATCCGTTATGCCAGGGGTCCCCAACCCCTGGTCGGTGGACCATCACTGGTCCGCAGCATGCCAGCAAGTGGGCCACACAAATAAGCAAAGCTCCATCCTCAAGATTCAGGCAGTATTCAAAACCACACCCCCTCTGGTCCACAGAAAACCTTTCTCCACGGCACCGGTCCTGGGTGCCCAAAAGGTTGGGAACCTCTGCATTATGCCTAGATAAGGAATGGTAACACCTGCATCTGAGCTAATAGTAACCATTGTGTATTGTGCATTCTTAGGAGTAAAACTCCAGGGGCAGCTGATGTAACATTGATATTTTTTTTTAATCTCAAAGGCGTCTACTATACCATCTTAGAAAACAGAAGACACAGTTGTCAGCCTGCAGTGTTGATGGTGAAAATGGAGAAAGAAGGAATGGAATAAAAGAATGAATATGGTCTCCATCAAGAATGCTACTTCACCAACTCAATCACAACTGAGCTGTAGATAATAAAGTTTTAAATGTGTGTTGCCAGGCATAAATTTAGCCATGGCGATGGTTCTTAGAACTGGGGGGGGGGACTCTCAATGGCCCCTTTTAAAGCTAGGCATGGCTGCTGATAGATTATAGACTTTATGGTTTTCTTGCCTGGCATAATTTTAGCCATGGCAATGGTTTTCAGAACCTGAAATAAATCCGCAACAGCCCTTTTCTAATGCTAGGTGTGGCTGTTGATCTACAAAAGATTTTATAGTTTTTTTAGTTTTGCAGTCTGAGTGGAGAAACAAGTGCACTCTTGCTGACAAATGTTCTTCGAAAGGGACAACCCTTGCTGTGCACAGCAGAGGAAGACACAAAAGCAAAGAAAGAAAAAAGAAGACCAAGACAGCAAGAAAATGTCTCCAGCTCAAGCCCTATTAGCCTTTGTCTGTAAGGGCGCCTCCTACGCTGTGAGATAAGTTTAGTTTAGTCTTGTATTCTTCAAAGGATATGGAGGGAGGTGGGTGGTCTTCCTTACTTGTTGATCCGTTATGCCAGGGCTCCCCAATCCCTGGTCTGTGGACCAGCACCGGACTGCAGCATGCCAGCAAGTGGGCCACACAAACAAGCAAAGCTCCATCCTCAGGATGCAGGTATTCAACACCCCCCCCCCGGTCCGCGGAAACCCTTTATCCACAGCACCATTCCCTGGTGCCCAAACAGTTGGGAACCTCTGCATTATACCTAGATAAGGAACGGTAACACCTGCATCTGAGGTAATAGTAACCACTATACTTTGTGCATTCTTAGGAGTAAAACTCCAGGGGCAACTGAAGTAATACTATTTTTTTTAACTCAAAGGCTTCTACGACACCATCTTAGAAGATAGAAGACTCAGCTGCCAGCCTGCAGTGTTGATGGTGAAAATGGAGGAAGAAGGAATAGAACACAAGAATGAATATGGTCTCCATCAAGAATGCTACTTCACCAACTCAATCACAACTGAATTGTAGATAATAAACTTTTAAATGTTTGTTGCCAGGCGTAAATTTAGCCATGGCAATGGTTCTTAGAACTGGGGGGGGGGGGGAACTCTCAATGGCCCCTTTTAAAGCTAGGCATGGCTGTTGATAGATTATAAACTTTATGGTTTTCTTGCCTGGCATAATTTTAGCCATGGTAATGGTTTTCAGAACCTGAAATAAAACCTCAACAGTCCTTTTCTAATGCTAGGTGTGGCTGTTGATCTATAAAAGACTTTATAGTTTTTTTAGCTTTGCAGACTGAGTGGAGAGCAAGTGCACTCTTGCTGACAAATGTTCCTCAAAAGAGACAACCCTTGCTGTGCACAGCAGAGGAAGAAACAAAAGCGAAGAAAGAAAAAAGAAGACCCAGACAGCAAGAAAATGTCTCCAGCTCAAGCCCTATTAGCCTTTGGCTGTGATGGAGCCTCCTACACTGTGTGGTAAGTTTAGTTGAGTCTTGTATTCTTCAAAGACTTAGGATATGGAGGGAGGTGGGTGGTCTTCCACTACTTGTTGATCTATTATGCCAGGGGTCCTCAACCCTCAGTCTGTGGACCAGCACTGGACCGCACCATGCCACCAAGCAGGCCACACAAACAAGCAAACTCCATCCTCAGGATGCAGGTATTCAAAACCATACCCCCTCTGGTCCGCGGAAACCCTGTATCCATGGCACCATTCCCTGGTGCCCAAATGGTTGGGAACCTCTGCATTATGCCTAGATAAGGAAAGGTAACACTTGCACTTGAGGTAATAGTAACCACTGTACTTTGTGCATTCTTCGGAGTAAAACTCCAGGGGCAGCTGAAGTAATACTATTTTTTTTAACTCAAAGACTTCTGCTACACCATCTTAGAAGACAGAAGATGAAAATGGAGGAAGAAGGAATGGAACGCAAGAATGAATATCAAGAATGCTACTTCACCACATAAATCAAAACTGAACTGTAGATAATAGATTTAATACTTTTCTTGCCAGCTGTAAATTTAGCCCCGGCAATGGTTTTTAGAACCAGAAAGGAAACTTCCCCAACAGCCCTTTTAAATGCTAGACACAGCTGTTGATTGATTATAGATTTTACAGTTTTCTGCCTGGCATAATTCTAGCCACGGTGATGGTTCTTAGAACCAGAAAGGAAATTACAACGGCCTTTTTAAATGACCAGTGTGGCTGTTGATTGATTATAGATTTTATAGTTTTCTGCTTGGCATAATTCTGGCCATGGCGATGATTCTTAGAACCAGAAAGAAAGCCTCAACGGCCCTTTTTAATACTAGGTGTGGCCGTTGATCTATAAAAGATTTTATAGCTTTAGAGTCCCTGAGATTGAGGGGAGGAACATTTGCACACCTGTTGCCAAATGTTCCTCAGAAGAGACACGGCGGAGGAAGAAACAAAGGCGAAGAAAGAAAAAAGAAGAACCAAGACAGCAAGAAAATGTCTGCAGCTCAAGCCCTAGTAGCCTTTGGCTGTGATGGCGCCTCCTACACGGTGAGGTAAGTT
>NW_024100262.1:0-18963 GCF_016545835.1 Crotalus tigris
TAACCCAAGCAAAGCAACAGAATAAGAGACGTGGAGTTCCAACTAGAATTTAACAGAAAATCTCTCTGCAGCAAAAAAAATGGAAAGCATCTCCTAAATTCTGCATGTAATCTTTATTTTATTTTGCATTTATAAAATTTTCAGTTTTTTTTAAAATAGCATTTTAAGCATTTTCCTGCTCAACAAGATAAAGTTCTCTGTTGGAAGAAGGGACGATCCCCATCAGCACCCCAGAGGTGGCTGATGGGACTTGTAATCCAGTAGAAGCCCAAGTCGCCCTCTGTTCTCTCAATCCTAAAAAGCACAGCTGCAAAAATGATGGGGATATTTTAAAAACTGGGCCTTTGCAACGGGAGAGGGAGGTGGTAGAGGCAGCCTCTCAGGCACAAGGCTGCCTGACGAATGGGATTTGTAGTCCAAAGGGTGCCCGGGCGGGGCGAAGGCTCGAGGAGGAGGCATTACGCAGTCTAATTATCTTCACCTGTGCGGGCCGAGGCACACCTGACCGTGATGAGCAGCTTCCCGCGCGGCGGCCGTCTCCATGGCAACCGCTGCGCGAGCTGGGAAAATAGCCCAGCGTTCGCACCTGTGTTGGGCGGGAAAGAGCGCGCGCCTTTCCCGCCCAGCGCCCTCGGACTGCCTCGCGGGCTCCTGTCTGCACGCCCATCTCGCTCGTGATTGGCTGCTCCGGAAACGCTTCCCTCGGATTGGCTGAGCGGCCTCTCCCCTCTCCGAGAGGCGGGGGCATTTAAAATGTCGGCGGGCTTCTCAAGCTGAGTGCCAAAAGAAAAGGGAGCGCGCTGCAGAGGCAGCCGACGCCGCTACCGCGTCTCTTTTTCCTCAGAAGAGAGGCGATAGCGGCGTCTCGTGCCTCTGCAGCGCGCTAGCTTTTCTTTCGGCACTCAGCTTGAGAAGCCCGCCGACTTTTTCTTTTTTCTGCGGGGCGCCGGAGGGCAAAAATGTCTCTCTCCGGCTCTCCCGCGGCTCAAGTCCTCGAGCTCGAGGTCGGGCAGGGCCTTTTGAGCTTTGAGGTAATTCTGGCGGAGAATTTTTTTTACCTTTTAGGGATGCGGAGGGGGGCGCGAGGTCGTTAGCTAATTAATAGCTTATTGTTCTCGAGGAGTCAGGATAGCACCTGGGGTAATTTTAACCACGGCGTGTATTCTTACGAGTAAAACGCCAGTGGTAGCTCAACAGTGTTTTATTTAAAGGACTCCAAAACCCATAGGTCGCTAAAGATACTTATCTCAGTCTTTCGCTCGGGGAATAACGCAAACCGCTGTGTCTTAGAATAATACTAGTCAAGTTCTTAAAATTTTGGTCGAACGCTAATCTCAGCCATGTCCTTTTTAAAGGGACCAAACCAGCAAAGGTTAAATTTAACTTTAAAGGTAAAATTATCTTAAGAACTGACTTCTCTCTTAGGAATAAAGTGAATTCTTGGGGTAATTTTAGCCAAGAATTCAAGTTCTTAGAATAAAATTTTGGTCGAACCTGAGGTAATCTCAGCCATGTCCTTTTTAAAGGGACCAAACCAGCAAAGGTGAATAGGATTTAAAATTAGCTTTAAAGGTAAAATTATCTCAGGAACTGACTTTCTTCTTAGGAATAAAGTGAATTCTTGGGGTAATTTAAGCAAAAATTCAGGTTCTTAGAATAAAATTTTGATGGAACCTGAGCTAATCTCAGCCATGTCCTTTTTAAAGGGACCAAACCAGCAAAGGTGAATAGGAGTTAAAATTAGCTTGAAAGGTAAAATTATCTCAGGAACTGACTTTCTTCTTAGGAATAAAGTGAATTCCTGGGGTAATTTTAGCCAAGAATTCAAGTTCTTAGAATAAAATTTTAATGGAACCTGAGCTAATCTCAGCCATGTCTTTTTTAAAGGGACCAAACCAGAAAAGCTGAATAGGAGTTAAAATTAGCTTTAAAGGTAAAATTATCTCAGTAACTGACTTTCCTCTTAGGAATAAAGTGAATTCTTGGGGTAATTTTAGCCAAGAATTCAAGTTCTTAAAATAAAATTTTGATGGAACCTGAGCTAATCTCAGCCATGTCCTTTTTAAAGGGACCAAACCAGCAAAGGTGAATAGTATTTAAAATTAGCTTGAAAGGTAAAATTATCTCAGGAACTGACTTTCTTCTTAGGAATAAAATGAATTCTTGGGGTAATTTTAGCCAAAAATTCAGGTTCTTAGAATAAAATTTTGATGGAACCTGAGCTAATCTCAGCCATGTCCTTTTTAAAGGGACCAAACCACCAAAGGTGTGAATAGGATTTAAAATTAGCTTGAAAGGTAAAATTATCTCAGGAACTGACTTTCTTCTTGGGAATAAAGTGAATTCTTGGGGTAATTTTAGTCAAGAATTCAAGTTCTTAAAATAAAATTTTGATGGAACCTGAGCTAATCTCAGCCATGTCTTTTTAAAGGGACCAAACCAGCAAAGGTGAATAGGAGTTAAAATTAGCTTGAAAGGTAAAATTATCTCAGGAACTGACTTTCCTCTTAGGAATAAAGTGAATTCTTGGGGTAATTTTAGCCAAGAATTCAAGTTCTTAAATAAAATTTTGATGGAACCTGAGCTAATCTCAGCCATGTCCTTTTTAAAGGGACCAAACCAGCAAAGGTGAATAGGAGTTAAAATTAGCTTTAAAGGTAAAATTATCTCAGGAACTGACTTTCTTCTTAGGAATAAAGTGAATTCTTGGGGTAATTTTAGCCAAGATTTAAAATAATAGCTTGAAAAGGTGAATAGGAGTTAAATTAGCTTTAAAGGTAAAATTATCAGTAACTGACTTTCCTCTTAGGAATAAAGTGAATTCTTGGGGTAATTTTAGCCAAGAATTCAAGTTCTTAGAATAAACTTTTGATGGAACCTGAGCTAATCTCAGCCATGTCCTTTTTAAAGGGACCAAACCAGCAAAGGTGAATAGGATTTAAAATTAGCTTGAAAGGTAAAATTATCTCAGGAACTGACTTTCTTCTTAGGAATAAAATGAATTCTTGGGGTAATTTTAGCCAAAAATTCAGGTTCTTAGAATAAAATTTTGATGGAACCTGAGCTAATCTCAGCCATGTCCTTTTTAAAGGGACCAAACCACCAAAGGTGTGAATAGGATTTAAAATTAGCTTGAAAGGTAAAATTATCTCAGGAACTGACTTTCTTCTTGGGAATAAAGTGAATTCTTGGGGTAATTTTAGCCAAGAATTCAAGTTCTTAGAATAAAATTTTGATGGAACCTGAGCTAATCTCAGCCATGTCCTTTTTAAAGGGACCAAACCAGCAAAGGTGAATAGGAGTTAAAATTAGCTTTAAAGGTAAAATTATCTCAGTAACTGACTTTCCTCTTAGGAATAAAGTGAATTCTTGGGGTAATTTTAGCCAAGAATTCAAGTTCTTAAAATAAAATTTTGATGGAACCTGAGCTAATCTCAGCCATGTCCTTTTTAAAGGGACTAAACCAGCAAAGGTGAATAGGATTTAAAATTAGCTTTAAAGGTAAAATTATCTCAGGAACTGACTTTCTTCTTAGGAATAAAGTGAATTCTTGGGGTAATTTAAGCAAAAATTCAGGTTCTTAGAATAAAGTTTTAATGGAACCTGAGCTAATCTCAGCCATGTCTTTTTTAAAGGGACCAAACCAGCAAAGGTGAATAGGAGTTAAAATTAGCTGACTTAAAGGTAAAATTCATCTCAGCTAATCTCAGCCATGTCCTTTTTAAAGGGACCAAACCAGCAAAGGTGAATAGGAGTTAAAATTAGCTTTAAAGGTAAAATTATCTCAGGAACTGACTTTCTTCTTAGGAATAAAGTGAATTCTTGGGGTAATTTTAGCCAAGAATTCAAGTTCTTAGAATAAAATTTTGATGGAACCTGAGCTAATCTCAGCCATGTCCTTTTTAAAGGGACCAAACCAGCAAAGGTGAATAGGAGTTAAAATTAGCTTGAAAGGTAAAATTATCTCAGGAACTGACTTTCCTCTTAGGAATAAAGTGAATTCTTGGTGTAATTTTAGCCAAGAATTCAAGTTCTTAAAATAAAATTTTGATGGAACCTGAGCTAATCTCAGCCATGTCCTTTTTAAAGGGACCAAACCAGCAAAGGTGAATAGGAGTTAAAATTAGCTTTAAAGGTAAAATTATCTCAGGAACTGACTTTCCTCTTAGGACTAAAGTGATTCTTGGGGGTAATTTTAGCCAAGAAATTCAAAGAGTTTCTTAAAATAAAATTTTTGAGGAACCTGAGCTAATTAACCATGTCCCTTTTTAAGGGACTAAAACAAGCAAAGGTGAATAGGATGTTAAATTAGTACTTTAAAGTAAAAATTATCTCAGGAAACTGACTTTTCTTCTTAGAATAAAGGAATTCCTTGGGTATTTAAGCAAAAAATTCCAGGTTTTAGAATAAAGTTTTAATGGAACCTGAGCTAATCTCAGCCATGTCTTTTTTTAAAGGGACACAACCAGCAAAGGTGAATAGGAAGTTAAAATTAGCTTTTAAAGGTAAAATATCTCAGGAACTGAAACTTTCTTCTAGGAATAAAGTGAATTCTTGGGGTAATTTAGCCAAAAATTCAAGTTCTTAGAATAAAATTTTGATGGAACCTGAGCTAATCTCAGCCATGTCCTTTTTAAAGGGACCAAACCAGCAAAGGTGAATAGGATTTAAAATTAGCTTGAAAGGTAAAATTATCTCAGGAACTGACTTTCTTCTTTGGAATAAAGTGAATTCTTGGGGTAATTTTAGCCAAAAATTCAGGTTCTTAGAATAAAATTTTGATGGAACCTGAGCTAATCTCAGCCATGTCCTTTTTAAAGGGACCAAACCAGCAAAGGTGAATAGGATTTAAAATTAGCTTTAAAGGTAAAATTATCTCAGGAACTGACTTTCTTCTTAGGAATAAAGTGAATTCTTGGGGTAATTTTAGCCAAGAATTCAAGTTCTTAGAATAAAATTTTGATGGAACCTGAGCTAATCTCAGCCATGTCTTTTTAAAGGGACCAAACCAGCAAAGGTGAATAGGATTTAAAATTAGCTTGAAAGGTAAAATTATCTCAGGAACTGACTTTCTTCTTAGGAATAAAGTGAATTCTTGGGGTAATTTTAGCCAAGAATTCAAGTTCTTAGAATAAAATTTTGATGGAACCTGAGCTAATCTCAGCCATGTCCTTTTTAAAGGGACCAAACCAGCAAAGGTGAATAGGTAAAATTAGCTTGAAAGGTAAAATTATCTCAGGAACTGACTTTCCTCTTAGGAATAAAGTGAATTCCTGGGGTAATTTTAGCCAAGAATTTAAGTTCTTAAATTCTTAAAGGTGAATAGGAGTTAAAATTAGCTTTAAAGTAAAATTATCTCAGGAATTGATTTTGCTCTCAGGAATAAAGTAATTTTTTTGGAATCTGAGGTAATTTTAATCAACGCACAAGCCCCTAAAAGTAAAATATATAATAATAATAGTTGGAAGGGATCTTAGAGGTCATCTAGTCCAACCCTCTGCTCAGGCAGGAAACCCTATAGTTTAACAAGTTAACAAGACAAGAAACTAGCGCAGGGGTAGGCAGCCTTGGCTCTTTTATAACTTGTGAACTTCAACTCCCAGAATTCCTGATCCAGCATGGCTCAGCTTGGAAACTTCCCTTTCCCCTCAACATGGCTGGCTCAGGAATTTTGGGAATTGAAGTCCAAGGGTCTTCAAATGTGGCCCTTTTATGACTTCTGTATTTCAATTCCCAGAATTCCTCAGCCAGCGTGCCTGGCTGAGGAATTCTGGGAGTTGAAGTCCAGGGGTCTTCAAACATGGCCCTTTTATGACTTGTGGACTTCAACTCCCAGAATTCCTCAGCCAGCGGGCCAATCCACAAGTCATAAAAGGGTTAAGTTTGAAGACCTCTGCCTTAAAAGAAGCAAAACATGTAGAAAACAGGCTAGTGGCTTAAGGGAGCAATGTTACAAGTTATTGTATCTTGCCTTCTTTGACAAGTAGGATAAAACACATAAAACCCCTTTGACTGATTGCTTTTCTAACCTCTGAACATCCATGGTCATTTGGTGATGTTGATTTTTTTTTTTTTAATTTCAAAGGCATGAATCCATGTAGACGAAGAAGAAGACATCAACAGTAAGACAGATGGTTTAATTCACTCTCCAGTGTATTATGAAAGTGAGGAAGCCTGGCAGATACTGTTTGCAACATGTTAACTACTGCAAAAATCTTTGGGTCTTGCTAAAGTTTATCTTAAGACTTGCTTTAGCAAAGTTTTTTTTTAAACATTACAAAGTATCAAGGGTAAAAAGAGCAGTCATAAGTGTGACAAACATGCCTAAAAAGTAGCAAAAAAATTTCTGACCCAAGACAATTTTAGCTATTGGCTGTAGATCTTAGAATCAGACAGATACCAGCCTCCTCCAGTACCTGAGGACTCCCTCAGTGAGACTCAAGCCGGAAGGGAATCCTTTGGGATCACCTCCCTCCCACCTTCACACCCTTGGAAATAATGCCAATACTAGCCAGACTTCTTAGAAGCAAAAGTAAACCTGGTGATGCATTTTAATATGAGGAATACCAATAAAGAAGAATATTTGTGGTTAACAGTTGAAATGAGGTGTCTTTGGTGCTCTCTGAGCTTGGCGGTTTTCTTGTAGACCAAGCATGTCCAAACTCGTGACGTCATGTGACGTCATGCAACGCATCGGGCTGGTTTTGCCCTTGCCGGCAATGGGGTGGGCGTGGCTTCCACGTGACCTGTCCGGTCCATGGGCCGGCAATTTGACACCCCTGTTGTAGTGCAGTTTGTTCCCAGTTTGTTCTAGTGCAGTGGTGGCGAACCTATGGCACTCGGAGCCCTCTCTGTGGGCACATGTGCTGTTGCCCCAGCCTTGCCTCCCCCTGCGACCCCCTCCTCTCCAGCAGCTCCCCTGAAGGAGACTCGCCCTTGAGCGTGGCCCACACGGAGCAGCGCAGCCAAGGACATGGCAGCCAGGCAGCGTAGACAAGACTCTGCCCTCACACCCCATCATGCAGCTGATGCTGCAGGGCGCGGGCAGAGGGCGTGGCTGCCATAGTGCTGCTGGGCTGCCTGGGCAATCTGCGGAGGGCCATGGAGGTGGTAAGTGGTCCTGTGGGCGGGGGGGTGGGGGGTGGGGGGTGGGGATGGAGGGGTGGAGCGGGGTCGGGGCAAGTTTTTGGGCACTCGGTCTCTAAAAGGTTCGCCATCACTGTTCTAGTGGCTCCTTTCAGTGTTAGCGAAAATGGTCTTGGAGGTTGTTTGTTGCGCTATGTGTTGTTAGCTTCTTTGGCAGCTCCTTGATTAGGGTATTGTTTACTTCTTGATTGTTGGTCTGGAAATTTAGCCTTGGCAATGGTTCATAGAACCAAAAAGAAAACATCAATGGCCCTTTTTAATGTTAGGTTGGCCATTGATCTGTAAAAGATGTTATAGTTTTGTAGCTTTGCAGACTGAGCAGAGGAAGTGCACTCTTCTACCAAATATTCTTCGAAAGAGACAACGTTGCTGGGCACGACTGAGGAAGAAACAAAGGAGAAAGAAGAAAAAAGAAGAAAAAAAGAGCAAGAAAATGTCTCCAGCGCAAGCCCTCTTAGTCTTCGGCTGTGATGGCACCCTCTACGCTGAGAGGTATGTTTAGTTGAGTCTTATATTCTTTAAAGCTTTAGGACAGGGGTCTCCAAACCTGGCCCTTTTATGACTTGTGGACTTCAACTCCCAGAATTCCTCAGCCAGCGTGCTGGGAGTTGAAGTCCACAAGTCATAAAAGGGCCAGGTTTGGAGACCCCTGCTTTAGGATATAGAGGGAGGTGGATGGTCTTCCAGTAATTATGCCTAGGTAAGCAAGGGTAACCCCTGTGTCTGGGGTAATAGTAACCACTGTGTATTGTGCATTCTTAGGAGTAAAACCCCAGTTCCAACTGAAGTAATGTTGACTTTCAAGGCACGAATCCAAAATGACCTGTAGACGAAGAAGAAGACATCAACAGTAAGACAGATGGTTTAATTCACTCTTCGGTGTATCATGAAATTGAGGAAGCCTGGCCAGTACTGTTTGGGCCTTGCTGAAATTTACCCTAAGGCAGTGGTGACGAACCTATGGCACGTGGGACAGAGGTGGCACTCAGAGCCCTCTCTATGG
This sequence comes from Crotalus tigris, assembly GCF_016545835.1. Classification (NCBI taxonomy): domain Eukaryota; kingdom Metazoa; phylum Chordata; class Lepidosauria; order Squamata; family Viperidae; genus Crotalus; species Crotalus tigris. Next base: position 8,150 of record NW_024100262.1, read on the forward strand.
GCACGCGCGCCTTCGCCCCAGCCCCACCTCCCCCCGCGGCCCCCTCTTCTCCAGCAGACCCCCGGAGGAGAATCACCCCTGGGTGTGGCCCGTGCGCAGCAGCCCAGCCAAGGACATGGCAGCCGGGCAGTGGGGACAAGACTCCGCCCTCGCACCCTGTCGCATGCAGATGATGCTGTGGGGCGCAGGCAGAAGGCGTGGCTGCCATGGCACTGCAGGACCACCTGGGAGATCTGCGACGGGCCATGGAGGCGGTAGGTGGCCCTGCGGGATGGCAGAGCGGGATGGGGAGGCGGGCGGGCGAGAGCTGGGGCAGGGCGGCTTTTGGACACTCTAAAAGATCTAAAAGGTTCGCCATCACTGCCCTAAGGCTTGCTTTAGCAGTTTTTTAAAAAAATGGTCTTGGAGGTTCTTTGTTGTGCTATTTGTTGTTAGCGTCTTTGGCAGTTCCTTGATTAGGACATTGTTTACTTCTTGATTGCTGGTCTGATGTTAATCATAGTGTTAATCTATGCATATCTCAGTGTGGATTGCTGGTGAAGAGGTGTTGTCTTTTTTGCAAAGTGGGTACATATTGTTTCTGTCTGTCTATTCATGGCTAATTTGTCAGAGTGACAGGCTCCTAGAAATTTATTAATGTTTTTGGACATTGCTTGGTCTACGACAGGGGTAGGCAACCTTGGCTCTTTTATGACTCGTGTACTTCAACTCCCAGAATTCCTGAGCCAGAATGGCTGGCTCAGGAATTCTGGGAGTTGAAGTCCACGAGTCATAAAAGAGCCAAGGTTGCCTATCCCTGGTCTAGGATAGTCAGTTTCCCAACTGTAACTATGGTTAGGTCTTTGAATTTATTGTGAAATTAAAGAGTTTTCATTATATATTCTGGCTGCTACCTGGTATTATGATTGATATTTGATTTCACACCTTTCTTCCCTAGCATAATTTTAGCCATGGTGATGGTTCTTAGAACCAGAAAGGAAACCTCAGCGGCCCATTTAAATGATCAGTGTGGCCGGTGATTAATAATAGATTTTATAGATTTGTGCCTGGCATAATTCTAGCCAATGGTGATGGTTCTTAGAACCAGAAAGAAAACCTCAATGGCCCTTCTTAATGCTAGGTGTGGCTGTTGATCTATAATAGATTTTATAGTTTTCTGGCTGGCATTATTTTAGCCATGACGATGGTTCTTAGAACCAGAAAGGAAACCTCAATGGCCCCTTTCTAATGCTAGGTGTGGCCGTTGATCTATAAAAGATTTTATAGTTTCCTAGCTTTGCAGATTGAGCGGAGGAACAAGTTGCGCTCTTCTGCCAAATGTTCCTCGAAAGAGACGACGCATGCTGGGCATGGCAGAGGAAGAAACCAAAGAGAAAGAAGAAGAAAGAAAGTAGAACCAAGATAGCAAGAAAATGTCTCCAGCTCAAGCCTTTGGCTGTGATGGCACCTCCTACACTGTGAGGTAAGTTTAGTTGAGTCTTGTATTCTTCAAAGTCTCAGGGTATGGAGGGAGGCGGATGATCCGTTATGCCAGGGGTCCCCAACCCCTGGTCGGTGGACCATCACTGGTCCGCAGCATGCCAGCAAGTGGGCCACACAAATAAGCAAAGCTCCATCCTCAAGATTCAGGCAGTATTCAAAACCACACCCCCTCTGGTCCACAGAAAACCTTTCTCCACGGCACCGGTCCTTGGTGCCCAAAAGGTTGGGAACCTCTGCATTATGCCTAGATAAGGAATGGTAACACCTGCATCTGAGCTAATAGTAACCATTGTGTATTGTGCATTCTTAGGAGTAAAACTCCAGGGGCAGCTGATGTAACATTGATATTTTTTTTTAATCTCAAAGGCGTCTACTATACCATCTTAGAAAACAGAAGACACAGTTGTCAGCCTGCAGTGTTGATGGTGAAAATGGAGAAAGAAGGAATGGAATAAAAGAATGAATATGGTCTCCATCAAGAATGCTACTTCACCAACTCAATCACAACTGAGCTGTAGATAATAAAGTTTTAAATGTTTGTTGCCAGGCATAAATTTAGCCATGGCGATGGTTCTTAGAACTGGGGGGGGGGACTCTCAATGGCCCCTTTTAAAGCTAGGCATGGCTGCTGATAGATTATAGACTTTATGGTTTTCTTGCCTGGCATAATTTTAGCCATGGCAATGGTTTTCAGAACCTGAAATAAATCCTCAACAGCCCTTTTCTAATGCTAGGTGTGGCTGTTGATCTACAAAAGATTTTATAGTTTTTTTAGTTTTGCAGTCTGAGTGGAGAAACAAGTGCACTCTTGCTGACAAATGTTCTTCGAAAGGGACAACCCTTGCTGTGCACAGCAGAGGAAGACACAAAAGCAAAGAAAGAAAAAAGAAGACCAAGACAGCAAGAAAATGTCTCCAGCTCAAGCCCTATTAGCCTTTGGCTGTAAGGGCGCCTCCTACGCTGTGAGATAAGTTTAGTTTAGTCTTGTATTCTTCAAAGGATATGGAGGGAGGTGGGTGGTCTTCCCTACTTCTTGATCCGTTATGCCAGGGCTCCCCAATCCCTGGTCTGTGGACCAGCACCGGACTGCAGCATGCCAGCAAGTGGGCCACACAAACAAGCAAAGCTCCATCCTCAGGATGCAGGTATTCAACACCCCCCCCCCTCTGGTCCGCGGAAACCCTTTATCCACGGCACCATTCCCTGGTGCCCAAACAGTTGGGAACCTCTGCATTATACCTAGATAAGGAACGGTAACACCTGCATCTGAGGTAATAGTAACCACTATACTTTGTGCATTCTTAGGAGTAAAACTCCAGGGGCAACTGAAGTAATACTATTTTTTTTAACTCAAAGGCTTCTACTACACCATCTTAGAAGATAGAAGACTCAGCTGCCAGCCTGCAGTGTTGATGGTGAAAATGGAGGAAGAAGGAATAGAACACAAGAATGAATATGGTCTCCATCAAGAATGCTACTTCACCAACTCAATCACAACTGAATTGTAGATAATAAAGTTTTAAATGTTTGTTGCCAGGCGTAAATTTAGCCATGGCAATGGTTCTTAGAACTGGGGGGGGGGAACTCTCAATGGCCCCTTTTAAAGCTAGGCATGGCTGTTGATAGATTATAAACTTTATGGTTTTCTTGCCTGGCATAATTTTAGCCATGGTAATGGTTTTCAGAACCTGAAATAAAACCTCAACAGTCCTTTTCTAATGCTAGGTGTGGCTGTTGATCTATAAAAGATTTTATAGTTTTTTTAGCTTTGCAGACTGAGTGGAGAGCAAGTGCACTCTTGCTGACAAATGTTCCTCAAAAGAGACAACCCTTGCTGTGCACAGCAGAGGAAGAAACAAAAGCGAAGAAAGAAAAAAGAAGACCAAGACAGCAAGAAAATGTCTCCAGCTCAAGCCCTATTAGCCTTTGGCTGTGATGGAGCCTCCTACACTGTGTGGTAAGTTTAGTTGAGTCTTGTATTCTTCAAAGACTTAGGATATGGAGGGAGGTGGGTGGTCTTCCACTACTTGTTGATCTATTATGCCAGGGGTCCTCAACCCTCAGTCTGTGGACCAGCACTGGACCGCACCATGCCACCAAGCAGGCCACACAAACAAGCAAACTCCATCCTCAGGATGCAGGTATTCAAAACCATACCCCCTCTGGTCCGCGGAAACCCTTTATCCATGGCACCATTCCCTGGTGCCCAAATGGTTGGGAACCTCTGCATTATGCCTTGATAAGGAAAGGTAACACTTGCACTTGAGGTAATAGTAACCACTGTACTTTGTGCATTCTTCGGAGTAAAACTCCAGGGGCAGCTGAAGTAATACTATTTTTTTTAACTCAAAGACTTCTGCTACACCATTTTAGAAGACAAAAGATGAAAATGGAGGAAGAAGGAATGGAACGCAAGAATGAATATCAAGAATGCTACTTCACCACATAAATCAAAACTGAACTGTAGATAATAGATTTAATACTTTTCTTGCCAGCTGTAAATTTAGCCACGGCAATGGTTTTTAGAACCAGAAAGGAAACTTCCCCAACAGCCCTTTTAAATGCTAGACACAGCTGTTGATTGATTATAGATTTTACAGTTTTCTGCCTGGCGTAATTCTAGCCACGGTGATGGTTCTTAGAACCAGAAAGGAAATTACAACGGCCTTTTTAAATGACCAGTGTGGCTGTTGATTGATTATAGATTTTATAGTTTTCTGCCTGGCATAATTCTGGCCATGGCGATGATTCTTAGAACCAGAAAGAAAGCCTCAACGGCCCTTTTTAATACTAGGTGTGGCCGTTGATCTATAAAAGATTTTATAGCTTTAGAGTCCCTGAGATTGAGGGGAGGAACATTTGCACGCCTGTTGCCAAATGTTCCTCAGAAGAGACACAGAGGAAGAAACAAAGGCGAAGAAAGAAAAAAGAAGAACCAAGACAGCAAGAAAATGTCTGCAGCTCAAGCCCTATTAGCCTTTGGCTGTGATGGCGCCTCCTACGCTGTGAGGTAAGTTGTATTCTTCAGAGTCTTAGGATATGGAGTGAAGTGGATGGTCCATTCTTCCTAGGAAATTGATGGTCCATTCTTCCTAGGTAAGTAGGGGGTAACAACTGCTTCTGAGGTAATAGTAACCACAGTGTATTGTGCATTCATAGGAGTAAAACGCCAGTGGCAGCTGAAGTAATGCTGATTTTTTTTTTGTCTCAAAGGCATGTACTACAGCATCTTAGAGGACAGAAGACTCAGCGTCGATGGTAAAAGTACAAGAAGAAGGAATGGAAATTAAGAAGAATATAATGTTTTAGATAATAGATTTTATATCGTTCTTGCCTGGCATAAATTAAGCCCTGGCAATGGTTATTAGAACCAGAAAGGAAACCTCCCCAACAGCCCTTTTAAATGCTAGGCATGGCTGTTGATCGATAATAGATTTTATAGTTTTCTGCCTGGCGTAATTTTAGCCATGGTGATGGTTCTTAGAACCAGAAAGGAAATTACAACGGCCTTTTTAAATGACCAGTGTGACTGTTGACTGATTATAGATTTTATAGTTTTCTGCCTGGCATAATTCTGGCCATGGCGATGGTTCTTAGAACCAAAAGAAAACCTCAATGGCCCTTTTTAATGCTAGGTGTGGCTGTTGATCCATTATAGATTTTATACCTTTCTTGCCTGGCATAATTCTGGCCATGGCGATGGTTCTTAGAACCAGAAAGAAAGCCTCAACGGCCCTTTTAATGCTAAGTGTGGCCGTTGATCTATAAAAGCTTTTGTAGCTTTAGCGTCCCTGAGATCGAGGGGAGGAACATTTGCACGCCTGTTGCCAAATGTTCCTCAGAAGAGACACGGAGGAAGAAACAAAGGCGAAGAAAGAAAAAAGAAGAACCAAGACAGCAAGAAAATGTCTCCAGTTCAAGCCCTATTAGCCTTTGGCTGTGATGGCGCCTCCTACGCTGTGAGGTAAGTTGTATTCTTCAAAGTTTTATGATATGGAGGGAGGTCAATGGTCCCCCCCCCAGCAAAAAAAATTGATGGTCCATTCTTCCTAGGTAAGTAGGGGTAACACCTGCATCTGAGGTAATAGTAACCACAGTGTATTGTGCCTTCTTAGGTGTAAAACCTCAGTGGCAGCTGAAGTAACGTTGATTTTTTTTTTATTTCAAAGGCATGTACTACAGCATCTTAGAAGACAGAAGACTCAGCTTTGATGGTAAAAGTACAAGAAGAAGGAATGGAAATCAAGAATGAATACGATCTTGTAGATAGTTGATTTTATATCTTTCTTGCCTGGCATAAATTAAGCCCTGGCAACGGTTCTTAGAACCAGAAAGAAAGTTTCAATGGACCTTTTAATTCTAGGTGTGGCCATTGATTGATAATAGATTTTATAGTTTTCTGCCTGGTGTAAATTTAGCCATGGCTATGGTTCTTAGAACCAGAAAGAAAACCTCTCAGTGGCCCATTTAAATGACCAACGTGGCCAGTGATTAATCATAGATTTTATAGTTTTCTGCCTGGCGTAATTTTAGCCATGGCGATCGATCTTAGAATCAGAAAAAAAGTTTCAATGGACCTTTTTAATTCTAAGTGTGGCCATTGATGGATAATAGATTTTATACCTTTCTTGCCTGGCATAATTCTAGCCATGGCGATGGTTCTTAGAACCAAAAGAAAACCTCAATGGCCCTTTTTAATGCTAGGTGTGGCTGTTGATCCATTATAGATTTTATACCTTTCTTGCCTGGCATAATTCTGGCCATGACGATGGTTCTTAGAACCAGAAAGAAAGCCTCAACGGCCCTTTTTAATGCTAAGCGTGGCCGTTGATCTATAAAAGATTTTGTAGCTTTAGAGTCCCTGAGATCGAGGGGAGGAACATTTGCACGCCTGTTGCCAAATGTTCCTCAGAAGAGACACGGAGGAAGAAACAAAGGCGAAGAAAGAAAAAAGAAGAACCAAGACAGCAAGAAAATGTCTCCAGTTCAAGCCCTATTAGCCTTTGGCTGTGATGGCGCCTCCTACGCTGTGAGGTAAGTTGTATTCTTCAAAGTTTTATGATATGGAGGGAGGTCAATGGTCCCCCCCCCAAAAAAAAATTGATGGTCCATTCTTCCTAGGTAAGTAGGGGTAACACCTGCATCTGAGGTAATAGTAACCACAGTGTATTGTGCCTTCTTAGGTGTAAAACCTCAGTGGCAGCTGAAGTAACGTTGATTTTTTTTTTATTTCAAAGGCATGTACTACAGCATCTTAGAAGACAGAAGACTCAGCTTTGATGGTAAAAGTACAAGAAGAAGGAATGGAAATCAAGAATGAATACGATCTTGTAGATAGTTGATTTTATATCTTTCTTGCCTGGCATAAATTAAGCCCTGGCAACGGTTCTTAGAACCAGAAAGAAAGTTTCAATGGACCTTTTAATTCTAGGTGTGGCCATTGATTGATAATAGATTTTATTGTTTTCTGCCTGGTGTAAATTTAGCCATGGCTATGGTTCTTAGAACCAGAAAGAAAACCTCTCAGTGGCCCATTTAAATGACCAACGTGGCCAGTGATTAATCATAGATTTTATAGTTTTCTGCCTGGCGTAATTTTAGCCATGGCGATCGATCTTAGAATCAGAAAAAAAGTTTCAATGGACCTTTTTAATTCTAAGTGTGGCCATTGATGGATAATAGATTTTATACCTTTCTTGCCTGGCATAATTCTAGCCATGGCGATGGTTCTTAGAACCAAAAGAAAACCTCAATGGCCCTTTTTAATGCTAGGTGTGGCTGTTGATCAATTATAGATTTTATACCTTTCTTGCCTGGCATAATTCTGGCCATGACGATGGTTCTTAGAACCAGAAAGAAAGCCTCAACGGCCCTTTTTAATGCTAAGTGTGGCCGTTGATCTATAAAAGATTTTGTAGCTTTAGAGTCCCTGAGATCGAGGGGAGGAACATTTGCACGCCTGTTGCCAAATGTTCCTCAGAAGAGACACGGAGGAAGAAACAAAGGCGAAGAAAGAAAAAAGAAGAACCAAGACAGCAAGAAAATGTCTCCAGTTCAAGCCCTATTAGCCTTTGGCTGTGATGGCGCCTCCTACGCTGTGAGGTAAGTTGTATTCTTCAAAGTTTTATGATATGGAGGGAGGTCAATGGTCCCCCCCCCAGCAAAAAAAATTGATGGTCCATTCTTCCTAGGTAAGTAGGGGTAACACCTGCATCTGAGGTAATAGTAACCACAGTGTATTGTGCCTTCTTAGGTGTAAAACCTCAGTGGCAGCTGAAGTAACGTTGATTTTTTTTTTATTTCAAAGGCATGTACTACAGCATCTTAGAAGACAGAAGACTCAGCTTTGATGGTAAAAGTACAAGAAGAAGGAATGGAAATCAAGAATGAATACGATCTTGTAGATAGTTGATTTTATATCTTTCTTGCCTGGCATAAATTAAGCCCTGGCAACGGTTCTTAGAACCAGAAAGAAAGTTTCAATGGACCTTTTAATTCTAGGTGTGGCCATTGATTGATAATAGATTTTATTGTTTTCTGCCTGGTGTAAATTTAGCCATGGCTATGGTTCTTAGAACCAGAAAGAAAACCTCTCAGTGGCCCATTTAAATGACCAACGTGGCCAGTGATTAATCATAGATTTTATAGTTTTCTGCCTGGCGTAATTTTAGCCATGGCGATCGATCTTAGAATCAGAAAAAAAGTTTCAATGGACCTTTTTAATTCTAAGTGTGGCCATTGATGGATAATAGATTTTATACCTTTCTTGCCTGGCATAATTCTAGCCATGGCGATGGTTCTTAGAACCAAAAGAAAACCTCAATGGCCCTTTTTAATGCTAGGTGTGGCTGTTGATCCATTATAGATTTTATACCTTTCTTGCCTGGCATAATTCTGGCCATGGCGATGGTTCTTAGAACCAGAAAGAAAGCCTCAACGGCCCTTTTTAATGCTAAGTGTGGCCGTTGATCTATAAAAGCTTTTGTAGCTTTAGAGTCCCTGAGATCGAGGGGAGGAACATTTGCACGCCTGTTGCCAAATGTTCCTCAGAAGAGACACGGAGGAAGAAACAAAGGCGAAGAAAGAAAAAAGAAGAACTAAGACAGCAAGGAAATGTCTCCAGTTCAAGCCCTATTAGCCTTTGGCTGTGATGGCGCCTCCTACGCTGTGAGGTAAGTTGTATTCTTCAAAGTTTTATGATATGGAGGGAGGTCAATGTTCCCCCCCCCCAAAAAAAAATTGATGGTCCATTCTTCCTAGGTAAGTAGGGGTAACACCTGCCTCTGAGGTAATAGTAACCACAGTGTATTGTGCCTTCTTAGGTGTAAAACCTCAGTGGCAGCTGAAGTAATGTTGATTTTTTTTTTTATCTCAAAGGCATGTACTCTACACCATCCTAGAAGACAGAAGACTCACTTGTCAGCCTGCAGTGTTGATGGTGAAAAAGGAGGAAGAAGGAATGGAACGCAAGAATGAACATGATCTCCACCAAGAATGCTATTTCACCAATTATGTCAAAACTGACCTTTAGAACAATCGCTGAAAATGTAAGCCACTTTCATGATCACACCACACTACACATTTTAATCCTATCTGTGACCATTGCTACATAATAGGGATTCTCGTTTTCTTGCCTGTTGTATTTTTAGCCCATTCTAGGTGTGTTCCATGATGTACATAAGATTCCATACTTTTCTTGCCTCCTTACTGTTAGGCCTGGTAATGGTTCTTAAAACCCAAAAGAAAATGTCTATGGCCCTTTCTATTGCTAGGCTTGGTCACTGATTATTAAAACAGTAATTAGTATTCTGGCCTAGTGTAATGTTAGCCACAGCTGTACTTCTTAGAACTTGAGAAGGGCCACACAAGCATTCCACATGCCAATCCATCCTGTAAATAGTGATGACTCATTTTTAGAGGTCTTTCAGTCCCTGAGCTGGTGTGACACTCACACCGAATGGATGTGGATAATTATCGGCTCCCAGACTCACTCAGTCCATGAGCAGATACTTTCTGAGACTCACACCAGAAGTCTCTCTCTTTCAGTCCCCGAGTGAGCAGCGAGGGCGAATCACACTGGAGGCGTCAACAGCCCTCGGCTGGAAGTCTCTCCCGGTCCCTGAGGCTCCCCAACTGAGTCTCAAACTGGAAGGGAATCCTTTTGGATCGCTTCCCTCACTGGTCAATGATGATCATGATCATTGCAGTCCATGAAACCAGAGAGACAAAAGAGATGCACTATTCCTGATTCCATCTGCACCGCCCCCCATGTTTAGGCATGGACCCTTGGTCACGCCTCCTTCGCCCCCTGCCACTCGCCTCAGCCCATTTACAGCCAGCTTTCCTCCTCCGTTGCCCTCCCGCAGCCATTCTCCACGGCCAGTGGACCCTTGGTCCTCTGCCCGTCGCCCTTCGGCCTGGACAATTCACCCAGACACCCTTTGTCCCGGGCCTTTGGCTATATGGGACAAATAGCCCCCAGCCATGGTGCTGCGGGGGCAGCATGCGATGAACAACCCCAGGGGCTGGGGAGGGCAGCTGTGATGCAAGATTTTTTTTAAAAAGTGCTCTGCTCTGCATGTTTTGGGGCCTTGCAGCTCTGACCCCAGAATCGGAAGGAGGGGGACTGGCAGCAGAAGTAGCAACCACCGGGGCCACTGGGGGGAGCAGTCAGACAAGAGTGTGTTGGGGAACGAGGGAGGGAGGGAGGGGCACCTCAAGGGGGCTTCACAAAGACAACTTGACTCGCAACTCAGCAACTCAAACGAAAGAGAGGAGGAGGAGAAAGGCCGGAGCAGCTTCTGCCACAGCCAGGGAGGCGGGTTAGGGGGGCACACAGGCAAACAGGGCTGGTGTGCTGCTGGAACTGGAGCGTCATGGGAGGGAAGCGTGGGCTAATGGGACTGCTTGCGCCTTGGGAGGGAAGGGAGGGCAACTGGCAAGGACTGGGGATGATGGGACTGCGTGCGCCGTCGTGGGAGGGAAGGGAGGGCAAATGGCAAGGGCTGGGGATGATGGGACTGCGTGCGCCGTCGTGGGAGGGAAGGGAGGGCAAATGGGAAGGGCTGGGGCTGATGGGACTGCGTGCGCCCGTCGTGGGAGGGAAGGGAGGGCAAATGGCAAGGGCTGGGGATGATGGGACTGCGTGCGCCGTCGTGGGAGGGAAGGGAGGGCAAATGGCAAGGGCTGGGGCTGATGGGACTGCGTGCGCCGTCGTGGGAGGGAAGGGAGGGCAAATGGCAAGGGCTGGGGCTGATGGGACTGCGTGCACCGTCGTGGGAGGGAAGGGAGGGCAAATGGGAAGGGCTGGGCTGATGGGACTGCGTGCGCCG
>NW_024100263.1:0-26508 GCF_016545835.1 Crotalus tigris
AATAAAATTTTGATGGAACCTGAGCTAATCTCCGCCATGTCCTTTTTAAAGGGACCAAACCAGCAAAGGTGAATAGGAGTTAAAATTAGCTTTAAAGGTAAAATTATCTCAGGAACTGACTTTCCTATTAGGAATAAAGTAAATTCTTGGGGTAATTTTAGCCAAGAATTCAAGTTCTTATAATATTTTAATGGAACCTTAGGTAATCTCAGCCATCCCCCTTTTAAAGAGACCAAACCAGCAAAGGTGAATAGGAGTTAAAATTAGCTTTAAAGGTAAAATTATCTCTGAACTGACTTTCCTATTAGGCATAAATGAATTCCTGGGTGGTAATTAGCCCAAGAATTCAAGTTCTTAAAATAAAATTTTGATGGAACCTGAGCTAATCTCAGCCATGTCCTTTTTAAAGGGACCAAACCAGCAAAGGTGAATAGAAGTTAAAATTAGCTTGAAAGGTAAAATTATCTCAGGAACTGACTTTCCTCTTAGGAATAAAGTGAATTCCTGGGGTAATTTTAGCCAAGAATTTAAGTTCTTAAATTCTTAAAGGTGAATAGGAGTTAAAATTAGCTTTAAAGGTAAAATTATCTCAGGAATTGATTTTGCTCTCATGAATAAAGTAATTTTTTTGGAATCTGAGGTAATTTTAATCAACGCACAAGCCCCTAAAAGTAAAATATATAATAATAAAGTTGGAAGGGATCTTAGAGGTCATCTAGTCCAACCCTCTGCTCAGGCAGGAAACCCTATAGTTTAACAAGTTAACAAGACAAGAAACTAGCGCAGGGGTAGGCAGCCTTGGCTCTTTTATAACTTGTGAACTTCAACTCCCAGAATTCCTGATCCAGCATGGCTCAGCTTGGAAACTTCCCTTTCCCCTCAACATGGCTGGCTCAGGAATTTTGGGAATTGAAGTCCAAGGGTCTTCAAATGTGGCCCTTTTATGACTTCTGTATTTCAATTCCCAGAATTCCTCAGCCAGCGTGCCTGGCTGAGGAATTCTGGGAGTTGAAGTCCAGGGGTCTTCAAACATGGCCGTTTTATGACTTGTGGACTTCAACTCCCAGAATTCCTCAGCCAGCGGGCCAATCCACAAGTCATAAAAGGGTTAAGTTTGAAGACCTCTGCCTTAAAAGAAGCAAAACATGTAGAAAACAGGCTAGTGGCTTAAGGGAGCAATGTTACAAGTTATTGTATCTTGCCTTCTTTGACAAGTAGGATAAAACACATAAAACCCCTTTGACTGATTGCTTTTCTAACCTCTGAACATCCATGGTCATTTGGTGATGTTGATTTTTTTTTTTTTAATTTCAAAGGCATGAATCCATGTAGACGAAGAAGAAGACATCAACAGTAAGACAGATGGTTTAATTCACTCTCCAGTGTATTATGAAAGTGAGGAAGCCTGGCAGATACTGTTTGCAACATGTTAACTACTGTAAAAATCTTTGGGTCTTGCTAAAGTTTATCTTAAGACTTGCTTTAGCAAAGTTTTTTTTTAAACATTACAAAGTATCAAGGGTAAAAAGAGCAGTCATAAGTGTGACAAACATGCCTAAAAAGTAGCAAAAAAATTTCTGACCAAAGACAATTTTAGCTATTGGCTGTAGATCTTAGAATCAGACAGATACCAGCCTCCTCCAGTACCTGAGGACTCCCTCAGTGAGACTCAAGCCGGAAGGGAATCCTTTGGGATCACCTCCCTCCCACCTTCACACCCTTGGAAATAATGCCAATACTAGCCAGACTTCTTAGAAGCAAAAGTAAACCTGGTGATGCATTTTAATATGAGGAATACCAATAAAGAAGAATATTTGTGGTTAACAGTTGAAATGAGGTGTCTTTGGTGCTCTCTGAGCTTGGCGGTTTTCTTGTAGACCAAGCATGTCCAAACTCGGGACGTCATGTGACGTCATGCAACGCATCGGGCTGGTTTTGCCCTTGCCGGCAATGGGGTGGGCGTGGCTTCCACGTGACCTGTCCGGTCCATGGGCCGGCAAGTTGACACCCCTGTTGTAGTGCAGTTTGTTCCCAGTTTGTTCTAGTGCAGTGGTGGCGAACCTATGGCACTCGGAGCCCTCTCTGTGGGCACATGTGCTGGTGCCCCAGCCTTGCCTCCCCCTGCGACCCCCTCCTCTCCAGCAGCTCCCCTGAAGGAGACTCGCCCTTGAGCGTGGCCCACACGGAGCAGCGCAGCCAAGGACATGGCAGCCAGGCAGCGTAGACAAGACTCGGCCCTCACACCCCATCATGCAGCTGATGCTGCAGGGCGCGGGCAGAGGGCATGGCTGCCATAGTGCTGCTGGGCTGCCTGGGCAATCTGCGGAGGGCCATGGAGGTGGTAAGTGGTCCTGTGGGCGGGGGGGTGGGGGGTGGGGGGTGGGGATGGAGGGGTGGAGCGGGGTCGGGGCAAGTTTTTGGGCACTCGGTCTCTAAAAGGTTCGCCATCACTGTTCTAGTGGCTCCTTTCAGTGTTAGCAAAAATGGTCTTGGAGGTTGTTTGTTGCGCTATGTGTTGTTAGCTTCTTTGGCAGCTCCTTGATTAGGGTATTGTTTACTTCTTGATTGTTGGTCTGGAAATTTAGCCTTGGCAATGGTTCATAGAACCAAAAAGAAAACATCAATGGCCCTTTTTAATGTTAGGTTGGCCATTGATCTGTAAAAGATGTTATAGTTTTGTAGCTTTGCAGACTGAGCAGAGGAAGTGCACTCTTCTACCAAATATTCTTCGAAAGAGACAACGTTGCTGGGCACGACTGAGGAAGAAACAAAGGAGAAAGAAGAAAAAAGAAGAAAAAAAGAGCAAGAAAATGTCTCCAGCGCAAGCCCTCTTAGTCTTCGGCTGTGATGGCACCCTCTACGCTGAGAGGTATGTTTAGTTGAGTCTTATATTCTTTAAAGCTTTAGGACAGGGGTCTCCAAACCTGGCCCTTTTATGACTTGTGGACTTCAACTCCCAGAAGTCCTCAGCCAGCGTGCTGGGAGTTGAAGTCCACAAGTCATAAAAGGGCCAGGTTTGGAGACCCCTGCTTTAGGATATAGAGGGAGGTGGATGGTCTTCCAGTAATTATGCCTAGGTAAGCAAGGGTAACCCCTGTGTCTGGGGTAATAGTAACCACTGTGTATTGTGCATTCTTAGGAGTAAAACCCCAGTTCCAACTGAAGTAATGTTGACTTTCAAGGCACGAATCCAAAATGACCTGTAGATGAAGAAGAAGACATCAACAGTAAGACAGATGGTTTAATTCACTCTTCCGTGTATCATGAAATTGAGGAAGCCTGGCCAGTACTGTTTGGGCCTTGCTGAAATTTACCCTAAGGCAGTGGTGACGAACCTATGGCACGTGGGACAGAGGTGGCACTCAGAGCCCTCTCTATGGGCACGCGCGCCTTCGCCCCAGCCCCACCTCCCCCCGCGGCCCCCTCTTCTCCAGCAGACCCCCGGAGGAGAATCACCCCGGGGTGTGGCCCGTGCGCAGCAGCCCAGCCACGGACATGGCAGCCGGGCAGTGGGGACAAGACTCCGCCCTCGCACCCTGTCGCATGCAGATGATGCTGTGGGGCGCAGGCAGAAGGCGTGGCTGCCATGGCACTGCAGGACCACCTGGGAGATCTGCGACGGGCCATGGAGGCGGTAGGTGGCCCTGCGGGATGGCAGAGCGGGATGGGGAGGCGGGCGGGCGAGAGCTGGGGCAGGGCGGCTTTTGGACACTCTAAAAGATCTAAAAGGTTCGCCATCACTGCCCTAAGGCTTGCTTTAGCAGTTTTTTAAAAAAATGGTCTTGGAGGTTCTTTGTTGTGCTATTTGTTGTTAGCGTCTTTGGCAGTTCCTTGATTAGGACATTGTTTACTTCTTGATTGCTGGTCTGATGTTAATCATCGTGTTAATCTATGCATATCTCAGTGTGGATTGCTGGTGAAGAGGTGTTGTCTTTTTTGCAAAGTGGGTACATATTGTTTCTGTCTGTCTATTCATGGCTAATTTGTCAGAGTGACAGGATCCTAGAAATTTATTAATGTTTTTGGACATTGCTTGGTCTACGACAGGGGTAGGCAACCTTGGCTCTTTTATGACTCGTGTACTTCAACTCCCAGAATTCCTGAGCCCGAATGGCTGGCTCAGGAATTCTGGGAGTTGAAGTCCACGAGTCATAAAAGAGCCAAGGTTGCCTATCCCTGGTCTAGGATAGTCAGTTTCCAAACTGTAACTATGGTTAGGTCTTTGAATTTATTGTGAAATTAAAGAGTTTTCATTATATATTCTGGCTGCTACCTGGTATTATGAGTGATATTTGATTTCACACCTTTCTTCCCTAGCATAATTTTAGCCATGGTGATGGTTCTTAGAACCAGAAAGGAAACCTCAGCGGCCCATTTAAATGATCAGTGTGGCCGGTGATTAATAATAGATTTTATAGATTTGTGCCTGGCATAATTCTAGCCAATGGTGATGGTTCTTAGAACCAGAAAGAAAACCTCAATGGCCCTTCTTAATGCTAGGTGTGGCTGTTGATCTATAATAGATTTTATAGTTTTCTGGCTGGCATTATTTTAGCCATGACGATGGTTCTTAGAACCAGAAAGGAAACCTCAATGGCCCCTTTCTAATGCTAGGTGTGGCCGTTGATCTATAAAAGATTTTATAGTTTCCTAGCTTTGCAGATTGAGCGGAGGAACAAGTTGCGCTCTTCTGCCAAATGTTCCTCGAAAGAGACGACGCATGCTGGGCATGGCAGAGGAAGAAACCAAAGAGAAAGAAGAAGAAAGAAAGTAGAACCAAGATAGCAAGAAAATGTCTCCAGCTCAAGCCTTTGGCTGTGATGGCACCTCCTACACTGTGAGGTAAGTTTAGTTGAGTCTTATATTCTTCAAAGTCTCAGGGTATGGAGGGAGGCGGATGATCCGTTATGCCAGGGGTCCCCAACCCCTGGTCGGTGGACCATCACTGGTCCGCAGCATGCCCGCAAGTGGGCCACACAAATAAGCAAAGCTCCATCCTCAAGATTCAGGCAGTATTCAAAACCACACCCCCTCTGGTCCACAGAAAACCTTTCTCCACGGCACCGGTCCTTGGTGCCCAAAAGGTTGGGAACCTCTGCATTATGCCTAGATAAGAAATGGTAACACCTGCATCTGAGCTAATAGTAACCATTGTGTATTGTGCATTCTTAGGAGTAAAACTCCAGGGGCAGCTGATGTAACATTGATATTTTTTTTTAATCTCAAAGGCGTCTACTATACCATCTTAGAAAACAGAAGACACAGTTGTCAGCCTGCAGTGTTGATGGTGAAAATGGAGAAAGAAGGAATGGAATAAAAGAATGAATATGGTCTCCATCAAGAATGCTACTTCACCAACTCAATCACAACTGAGCTGTAGATAATAAAGTTTTAAATGTTTGTTGCCAGGCATAAATTTAGCCATGGCGATGGTTCTTAGAACTGGGGGGGGGACTCTCAATGGCCCCTTTTAAAGCTAGGCATGGCTGCTGATAGATTATAGACTTTATGGTTTTCTTGCCTGGCATAATTTTAGCCATGGCAATGGTTTTCAGAACCTGAAATAAATCCTCAACAGCCCTTTTCTAATGCTAGGTGTGGCTGTTGATCTACAAAAGATTTTATAGTTTTTTTAGTTTTGCAGTCTGAGTGGAGAAACAAGTGCACTCTTGCTGACAAATGTTCTTCGAAAGGGACAACCCTTGCTGTGCACAGCAGAGGAAGACACAAAAGCAAAGAAAGAAAAAAGAAGACCAAGACAGCAAGAAAATGTCTCCAGCTCAAGCCCTATTAGCCTGTGGCTGTAAGGGCGCCTCCTACGCTGTGAGATAAGTTTAGTTTAGTCTTGTATTCTTCAAAGGATATGGAGGGAGGTGGGTGGTCTTCCCTACTTCTTGATCCGTTATGCCAGGGCTCCCCAATCCCTGGTCTGTGGACCAGCACCAGACTGCAGCATGCCAGCAAGTGGGCCACACAAACAAGCAAAGCTCCATCCTCAGGATGCAGGTATTCAACACCCCCCCCCCTCTGGTCCGCGGAAACCCTTTATCCACGGCACCATTCCCTGGTGCCCAAACAGTTGGGAACCTCTGCATTATACCTAGATAAGGAACGGTAACACCTGCATCTGAGGTAATAGTAACCACTATACTTTGTGCATTCTTAGGAGTAAAACTCCAGGGGCAACTGAAGTAATACTATTTTTTTTAACTCAAAGGCTTCTACTACACCATCTTAGAAGATAGAAGATTCAGCTGCCAGCCTGCAGTGTTGATGGTGAAAATGGAGGAAGAAGGAATAGAACACAAGAATGAATATGGTCTCCATCAAGAATGCTACTTCACCAACTCAATCACAACTGAATTGTAGATAATAAAGTTTTAAATGTTTGTTGCCAGGCGTAAATTTAGCCATGGCAATGGTTCTTAGAACTGGGGGGGGGAACTCTCAATGGCCCCTTTTAAAGCTAGGCATGGCTGTTGATAGATTATAAACTTTATGGTTTTCTTGCCTGGCATAATTTTAGCCATGGTAATGGTTTTCAGAACCTGAAATAAAACCTCAACAGTCCTTTTCTAATGCTAGGTGTGGCTGTTGATCTATAAAAGATTTTATAGTTTTTTTAGCTTTGCAGACTGAGTGGAGAGCAAGTGCACTCTTGCTGACAAATGTTCCTCAAAGAGACAACCCTTGCTGTGCACAGCAGAGGAAGAAACAAAAGCGAAGAAAGAAAAAAGAAGACCAAGACAGCAAGAAAATGTCTCCAGCTCAAGCCCTATTAGCCTTTGGCTGTGATGGAGCCTCCTACACTGTGTGGTAAGTTTAGTTGAGTCTTGTATTCTTCAAAGACTTAGGATATGGAGGGAGGTGGGTGGTCTTCCACTACTTGTTGATCTATTATGCCAGGGGTCCTCAACCCTCAGTCTGTGGACCAGCACTGGACCGCACCATGCCACCAAGCAGGCCACACAAACAAGCAAACTCCATCCTCAGGATGCAGGTATTCAAAACCATACCCCCTCTGGTCCGCGGAAACCCTTTATCCATGGCACCATTCCCTGGTGCCCAAATGGTTGGGAACCTCTGCATTATGCCTTGATAAGGAAAGGTAACACTTGCACTTGAGGTAATAGTAACCACTGTACTTTGTGCATTCTTCGGAGTAAAACTCCAGGGGCAGCTGAAGTAATACTATTTTTTTTAACTCAAAGACTTCTGCTACACCATTTTAGAAGACAAAAGATGAAAATGGAGGAAGAAGGAATGGAACGCAAGAATGAATATCAAGAATGCTACTTCACCACATAAATCAAAACTGAACTGTAGATAATAGATTTAATACTTTTCTTGCCAGCTGTAAATTTAGCCACGGCAATGGTTTTTAGAACCAGAAAGGAAACTTCCCCAACAGCCCTTTTAAATGCTAGACACAGCTGTGGATTGATTATAGATTTTACAGTTTTCTGCCTGGCGTAATTCTAGCCACGGTGATGGTTCTTAGAACCAGAAAGGAAATTACAACGGCCTTTTTAAATGACCAGTGTGGCTGTTGATTGATTATAGATTTTATAGTTTTCTGCCTGGCATAATTATGGCCATGGCGATGATTCTTAGAACCAGAAAGAAAGCCTCAACGGCCCTTTTTAATACTAGGTGTGGCCGTTGATCTATAAAAGATTTTATAGCTTTAGAGTCCCTGAGAGTGAGGGGAGGAACATTTGCACGCCTGTTGCCAAATGTTCCTCAGAAGAGACACAGAGGAAGAAACAAAGGCGAAGAAAGAAAAAAGAAGAACCAAGACAGCAAGAAAATGTCTGCAGCTCAAGCCCTATTAGCCTTTGGCTGTGATGGCGCCTCCTACGCGGTGAGGTAAGTTGTATTCTTCAGAGTCTTAGGATATGGAGTGAAGTGGATGGTCCATTCTTCCTAGGAAATTGATGGTCCATTCTTCCTAGGTAACTAGGGGGTAACAACTGCTTCTGAGGTAATAGTAACCACAGTGTATTGTGCATTCATAGGAGTAAAACGCCAGTGGCAGCTGAAGTAATGCTGATTTTTTTTTTGTCTCAAAGGCATGTACTACAGCATCGTAGAGGACAGAAGACTCAGCGTCGATGGTAAAAGTACAAGAAGAAGGAATGGAAATTAAGAAGAATATAATGTTTTAGATAATAGATTTTATATCGTTCTTGCCTGGCATAAATTAAGCCCTGGCAATGGTTATTATAACCAGAAAGGAAACCTCCCCAACAGCCCTTTTAAATGCTAGGCATGGCTGTTGATCGATAATAGATTTTATAGTTTTCTGCCTGGCGTAATTTTAGCCATGGTGATGGTTCTTAGAAGCAGAAAGGAAATTACAACGGCCTTTTTAAATGACCAATGTGACTGTTGACTGATTATAGATTTTATAGTTTTCTGCCTGGCATAATTCTGGCCATGGCGATGGTTCTTAGAACCAAAAGAAAACCTCAATGGCCCTTTTTAATGCTAGGTGTGGCTGTTGATCAATTATAGATTTTATACCTTTCTTGCCTGGCATAATTCTGGCCATGACGATGGTTCTTAGAACCAGAAAGAAAGCCTCAACGGCCCTTTTAATGCTAAGTGTGGCCGTTGATCTATAAAAGCTTTTGTAGCTTTAGCGTCCCTGAGATCGAGGGGAGGAACATTTGCACGCCTGTTGCCAAATGTTCCTCAGAAGAGACACGGAGGAAGAAACAAAGGCGAAGAAAGAAAAAAGAAGAACCAAGACAGCAAGAAAATGTCTCCAGTTCAAGCCCTATTAGCCTTTGGCTGTGATGGCGCCTCCTACGCTGTGAGGTAAGTTGTATTCTTCAAAGTTTTATGATATGGAGGGAGGTCAATGGTCCCCCCCCCAGCAAAAAAAATTGATGGTCCATTCTTCCTAGGTAAGTAGGGGTAAAACCTGCATCTGAGGTAATAGTAACCACAGTGTATTGTGCCTTCTTAGGTGTAAAACCTCAGTGGCAGCTGAAGGAACGTTGATTTTTTTTTTTTATTTCAAAGGCATGTACTACAGCATCTTAGAAGACAGAAGACTCAGCTTTGATGGTAAAAGTACAAGAAGAAGGAATGGAACTCAAGAATGAATACGATCTTGTAGATAGTTGATTTTATATCTTTCTTGCCTGGCATAAATTAAGCCCTGGCAACGGTTCTTAGAACCAGAAAGAAAATTTCAATGGACCTTTTAATTCTAGGTGTGGCCATTGAGTGATAATAGATTTTATTGTTTTCTGCCTGGTGTAAATTTAGCCATGGCTATGGTTCTTAGAACCAGAAAGAAAACCTCTCAGTGGCCCATTTAAATGACCAACGTGGCTAGTGATTAATCATAGATTTTATAGTTTTCTGCCTGGTGTAATTTTAGCCATGGCGATTGATCTTAGAATCAGAAAAAAAGTTTCAATGGACCTTTTTAATTCTAAGTCCGGCCATTGATGGATAATAGATTTTATACCTTTCTTGCCTGGCATAATTCTAGCCATGGCGATGGTTCTTAGAACCAAAAGAAAACCTCAATGGCCCTTTTTACTGCTAGGTGTGGCTGTTGATCCATTATAGATTTTATACCTTTCTTGCCTGGCATAATTCTGGCCATGACGATGGTTCTTAGAACCAGAAAGAAAGCCTCAACTGCCCTTTTTAATGCTAAGCGTGGCCGTTGATCTATAAAAGATTTTGTAGCTTTAGAGTCCCTGAGATCGAGGGGAGGAACATTTGCACGCCTGTTGCCAAATGTTCCTCAGAAGAGACACGGAGGAAGAAACAAAGGCGAAGAAAGAAAAAAGAAGAACCAAGACAGCAAGAAAATGTATCCAGTTCAAGCCCTATTAGCCTTTGGCTGTGATGGCGCCTCCTACGCTGTGAGGTAAGTTGTATTCTTCAAAGTTTTATGATATGGAGGGAGGTCAATGGTCCCCCCCCCAAAAAAAATTGATGGTCCATTCTTCCTAGGTAAGTAGGGATAACACCTGCATCTGAGGTAATAGTAACCACAGTGTATTGTGCCTTCTTAGGTGTAAAACCTCAGTGGCAGGTGAAGTAACGTTGATTTTTTTATTTTATTTCAAAGGCATGTACTACAGCATCTTAGAAGACAGAAGACTCAGCTTTGAGGGTAAAAGTACAAGAAGAAGGAATGGAAATCAAGAATGAATACGATCTTGTAGATAGTTGATTTTATATCTTTCTTGCCTGGCATAAATTAAGCCCTGGCAACGGTTCTTAGAACCATAAAGAAAGTTTCAATGGACCTTTTAATTCTAGGTGTGGCCATTCATTGATAATAGATTTTATTGTTTTCTGCCTGGTGTAAATTTAGCCATGGCTATGGTTCTTAGAACCAGAAAGAAAACCTCACAGTGGCCCATTTAAATGACCAACGTGGCCAGTGATTAATCATAGATTTTATAGTTTTCTGCCTGGCGTAATTTTAGCCACGGCGATCGATCTTAGAATCAGAAAAAAAGTTTCAATGGACCTTTTTAATTCTAAGTGTGGCCATTGATGGATAATAGATTTTATACCTTTCTTGCCTGGCATAATTCTAGCCATGGCGATGGTTCTTAGAACCAAAAGAAAACCTCAATGGCCCTTTTTAATGCTAGGTGTGGCTGTTGATCAATTATAGATTTTATACCTTTCTTGCCTGGCATAATTCTGGCCATGACGATGGTTCTTAGAACCAGAAAGAAAGCCTCAACGGCCCTTTTTAATGCTAAGCGTGGCCGTTGATCTATAAAAGATATTGTAGCTTTAGAGTCCCTGAGATCGAGGGGAGGAACATTTGCACGCCTGTTGCCAAATGTTCCTCAGAAGAGACACGGAGGAAGAAACAAAGGCGAAGAAAGAAAAAAGAAGAACCAAGCCAGCAAGAAAATGTCTCCAGTTCAAGCCCTATTAGCCTTTGGCTGTGATGGCGCCTCCTACGCTGTGAGGTAAGTTGTATTCTTCAAAGTTTTATGATATGGAGGGAGGTCAATGGTCCCCCCCCCAAAAAAAAATTGATGGTCCATTCTTCCTAGGTAAGTAGGGGTAACACCTGCATCTGAGGTAATAGTAACCACAGTGTATTGTGCCTTCTTAGGTGTAAAACCTCAGTGGCAGCTGAAGTAACGTTGAGTTTTTTTTTATTTCAAAGGCATGTACTACAGCATCTTAGAAGACAGAAGACTCAGCTTTGATGGTAAAAGTACAAGAAGAAGGAATGGAAATCAAGAATGAATACGATCTTGTAGATAGTTGATGTTATATCTTTCTTGCCTGGCATAAATTAAGCCCTGGCAACGGTTCTTAGAACCAGAAAGAAAGTTTCAATGGACCTTTTAATTCTAGGTGTGGCCATTGATTGATAATAGATTTTATTGTTTTCTGCCTGGTGTAAATTTAGCCATGGCTATGGTTCTTAGAACCAGAAAGAAAACCTCTCAGTGGCCCATTTAAATGACCAACGTGGCCAGTGATTAATCATAGATTTTATAGTTTTCTGCCTGGCGTAATTTTAGCCATGGCGATCGATCTTAGAATCAGAAAAAAAGTTTCAATGGACCTTTTTAATTCTAAGTGTGGCCATTGATGGATAATAGATTTTATACCTTTCTTGCCTGGCATAATTCTAGCCATGGCGATGGTTCTTAGAACCAAAAGAAAACCTCAATGGCCCTTTTTAATGCTAGGTGTGGCTGTTGATCCATTATAGATTTTATACCTTTCTTGCCTGGCATAATTCTGGCCATGGCGATGGTTCTTAGAACCAGAAAGAAAGCCTCAACGGCCCTTTTTAATGCTAAGTGTGGCCGTTGATCTATAAAAGCTTTTGTAGCTTTAGAGTCCCTGAGATCGAGGGGAGGAATATTTGCACGCCTGTTGCCAAATGTTCCTCAGAAGAGACACGGAGGAAGAAACAAAGGCGAAGAAAGAAAAAAGAAGAACCAAGACAGCAAGAAAATGTCTCCAGTTCAAGCCCTATTAGCCTTTGGCTGTGATGGCGCCTCCTACGCTGTGAGGTAAGTTGTATTCTTCAAAGTTTTATGATATGGAGGGAGGTCAATGTTCCCCCCCCCCAAAAAAAAAATTGATGGTCCATTCTTCCTAGGTAAGTAGGGGTAACACCTGCCTCTGAGGTAATAGTAACCACAGTGTATTGTGCCTTCTTAGGTGTAAAACCTCAGTGGCAGCTGAAGTAATGTTGATTTTTTTTTTTATCTCAAAGGCATGTACTCTACACCATCCTAGAAGACAGAAGACTCACTTGTCAGCCTGCAGTGTTGATGGTGAAAAAGGAGGAAGAAGGAATGGAACGCAAGAATGAACATGATCTCCACCAAGAATGCTATTTCACCAATTATGTCAAAACTGACCTTTAGAACAATCGCTGAAAATGTAAGCCACTTTCATGATCACACCACACTACACATTTTAATCCTATCTGTGACCATTGCTACATAATAGGGATTCTCGTTTTCTTGCCTGTTGTATTTTTAGCCCATTCTAGGTGTGTTCCATGATGTACATAAGATTCCATACTTTTCTTGCCTCCTTACTGTTAGGCCTGGTAATGGTTCTTAAAAACCAAAAGAAAATGTCTATGGCCCTTTCTATTGCTAGGCTTGGTCACTGATTATTAAAACAGTAATTAGTATTCTGGCCTAGTGTAATGTTAGCCACAGCTGTACTTCTTAGAACTTGAGAAGGGCCACACAAGCATTCCACATGCCAATCCATCCTGTAAATAGTGATGACTCATTTTTAGAGGTCTTTCAGTCCCTGAGCTGGTGTGACACTCACACCGAATGGATGTGGATAATTATCGGCTCCCAGACTCACTCAGTCCATGAGCAGATACTTTCTGAGACTCACACCAGAAGTCTCTCTCTTTCAGTCCCCGAGTGAGCAGCGAGGGCGAATCAACTGGAGGCGTCAACAGCCCTCGGCTGGAAGTCTCTCCCGGTCCCTGAGGCTCCCCAACTGAGTCTCAAACTGGAAGGGAATCCTTTTGGATCGCTTCCCTCACTGGTCAATGATGATCATGATCATTGCAGTCCATGAAACCAGAGAGACAAAAGAGATGCACTATTCCTGATTCCATCTGCACCGCCCCCCATGTTTAGGCATGGACCCTTGGTCACGCCTCCTTCGCCCCCTGCCACTCGCCTCAGCCCATTTACAGCCAGCTTTCCTCCTCCGTTGCCCTCCCGCAGCCATTCTCCACGGCCAGTGGACCCTTGGTCCTCTGCCCGTCGCCCTTCGGCCTGGACAATTCACCCAGACACCCTTTGTCCCGGGCCTTTGGCTATATGGGACAAATAGCCCCCAGCCATGGTGCTGCGGGGGCAGCATGCGATGAACAACCCCAGGGGCTGGGGAGGGCAGCTGTGATGCAAGATTTTTTTTAAAAAGTGCTCTGCTCTGCATGTTTTGGGGCCTTGCAGCTCTGACCCCAGAATCGGAAGGAGGGGGACTGGCAGCAGAAGTAGCAACCACCGGGGCCACTTGGGGGAGCAGTCAGACAAGAGTGTGTTGGGGAACGAGGGAGGGAGGGAGGGGCACCTCAAGGGGGCTTCACAAAGACAACTTGACTCGCAACTCAGCAACTCAAACGAAAGAGAGGAGGAGGAGAAAGGCCGGAGCAGCTTCTGCCACAGCCAGGGAGGCGGGTTAGGGGGGCACACAGGCAAACAGGGCTGGTGTGCTGCTGGAACTGGAGCGTCATGGGAGGGAAGCGTGGGCTAATGGGACTGCTTGCGCCTTGGGAGGGAAGGGAGGGCAACTGGCAAGGACTGGGGATGATGGGACTGCGTGCGCCGTCGTGGGAGGGAAGGGAGGGCAAATGGCAAGGGCTGGGGCTGATGGGACTGCGTGCGCCGTCGTGGGAGGGAAGGGAGGGCAAATGGCAAGGGCTGGGGCTGATGGGACTGCGTGCGCCGTCGTGGGAGGGAAGGGAGGGCAAATGGCAAGGGCTGGGGCTGATGGGACTGCGTGCGCCGTCGTGGGAGGGAAGGGAGGGGCAAATGGCAAGGGCTGGGGCTGATGGGACTGCGTGCGCCGTCGTGGGAGGGAAGGGAAGGCAAATGGCAAGGGCTGGGATGATGGGACTGCGTGCGCCGTCGTGGGAGGGAAGGGAGGGCAAATGGCAAGGGCTGGGGCGGATGGGACTGCGTGCGCCGTCGTGGGAGGGAAGGGAGGGCAAATGGGAAGGGCTGGGGCTGATGGGACTGCGTGCGCCGTCGTGGGAGGGAAGGAGGGCACAAATGGCAAGGGGCTGGGGCTGATGGGACTGCGTCTGCGCCGTCGTGGAGGGAAGGGAAGGGCAAATGGAAGTGTGGGGCTGATGGGACTGCGGTGCGCCGTCGTGGGAGGAGAGGGAGGGCAAATGGGAAGGGTGGGCGGATGGGAATGCGTGCGCCGTCTTGGGAGGGAAGGGATGGTCAAATGGGAAGGGATGGGCTGATGGGACTGCTTGCGCCTTGGGAGGGAAGGGAGGGCAAATGGCAAGGACTGGGGGCTGATGGGACTGCGTGCGCCGTCGTGGGAGGGAAGGGAGGGCAAATGGCAAGGGCTGGGGCTGATGGGACTGCGTGCGCCCTCGTGGGAGGGAAGGGAGGGCAAATGGCAAGGGCTGGGGATGATGGGACTGCGTGCGCCGTCGTGGGAGGGAAGGGAGGGCAAATGGCAAGGGCTGGGGTTGATGGGACTGCGTGCGCCGGGAGGGCAAATGGGAAGGGCTGGGGCTGATGGGACTGCGTGCGCCGTCGTGGGAGGGAAGGGAGGGCAAATGGGAAGGGCTGGGGATGATGGGACTGCGTGCGCCGTCGTGGGAGGGAAGGGAGGGCAAATGGCAAGGGCTGGGGGCTGATGGGACTGCGTGCGCCGTCGTGGGAGGGAAGGGAGGGGAAATGGGAAGGGCTGGGGCTGATGGGACTGCGTGTGCCGTCGTGGGAGGGAAGGGAGGGCAAATGGGAAGGGCTGGGGGCTGATGGGACTGCGTGCGCCGTCGTGGGAGGGAAGGGAGGGCAAATGGGAAGGGCTGGGGCTGATGGGACTGCGTGCGCCGTCGTGGGAGGGAAGGGAGGGCAAATGGCATGGGCTTGGGGCTGATGGACTGCGTGCGCGTCGTGGGAGGGAAGGGAGGGCAAATGGGAAGGGCTGGGGCTGATGGGACTGCGTGCGCTGTCGTGGGAGGGAAGGGAGGGCAAATCACAAGGGCTGGGGCTGATGGGACTGCGTGCGCCGTCGTGGGAGGGAAGGGAGGGCAAATGGGAAGGGCTGGGGCGGATGGGACTGCGTGCGCCGTCGTGGGGGGGGAAGGGAGGGCAAATGGCAAGGGCTGGGGCTGATGGGACTGCGTGCGCCGTCGTGGGAGGGAAGGGAGGGCAAATGGGAAGGGCTGGGGCAGATGGGACTGCGTGCGCCGTCGTGGGAGGGAAGGGAGGGCAAATGGCAAGGGCTGGGGCTGATGGGACTGCGTGCGCCGTGGTGGGAGGGAAGGGAGGGCAAATGGCAAGGGCTGGGGCGTAATGGGACTGCGTGCGCCGTCGTGGGAGGGAAGGGAAGAGGGCAAATGGCAAGGGCTGGGGCTGATGGGACTGCGTTGCGCGGTGGGAGGGAAGGAGGGCAAATGAGGACGGGTGTGAAGATGGACTGCAGTGCGACGTCGTGGAGGGAAGGGAGGGCAAATGCAGGGCTGGGGTGATGGGACTGCGTGCGCCGTTCGTGGGAGGGAAGGAGGGCAAATGCAAGGGCTGCGGGGCTGATGGGACTTGAGGCGCCGTCGTGAGGAGGGAAGGGAGGGCAATGGGAAGGGCTGGGCTGACGGGACCTGCGTGCGCCGTCGTGGGAGGGAAGGGAGGGCAAATGGCAAGGGCTGATGGGACTGCGTGCGCCGTCGTGGGAGGGAAGGGAGGGCAAATGGAAGGGCTGGGGCTGATGGGACTGCGTGCGCCGTTGTGGGAGGGAAGGGAGGGCAAATGGCATGGGCTTGGGGGTTGGAACTGTGACCCGTCGTGGGAGGGAAGGGTGGGTAGAAGCCAAGCTGGCCTTGCTGTTTGCCTGTGTGCCCCCCTAACCCGCCTCCCTGGCTGTGGCAGAAGCTGCTCCGGCCTTTCTCCTCCTCCTCTCTTTCGTTTGAGTTGCGAGTCAAGCTGTCTTTGTGAAGTCCCCTTGAGGTGCCCCTCCCTCCCTCCCTCGTTCCCCAACACACTCTTGTCTGACTGCTCCCCCCAGTGGCCCCGGTGGTTGCTACTTCTGCTGCCAGTCCCCCTCCTTCCGATTCTGGGGTCAGAGCTGCAAGGCCCCAAAACATGCAGAGCAGCCACAGCACTTTAAAAAATCTTGCATCACAACTGCCCTCCCCAGCCCCTGGGATTGCTCATTGCACGCTGCCCCCGCAGCACCATGGCTCCTGCCTGCCACCCAGCTGGCTGTGGGCTATTTGTCCTGTACAGACAAAGACCCAGGACAAACGGTATCTGGGTGAATTGGCCGGGCCGAAGGGCGACAGGCAGAGGGCCAAGGGCCCACTGGCCGTGGAGAATGGCTGCGGGAGGGCAGCGGAGGAGGAAAGCTGGCTGTAAATGGGCACGGGTGAGTTGATGGGCTGCATTTCTTGGGCAAAAGGCTGCACTGCTGCTGAGGCCATCCTGACTCAGAGGTGATGCCAAGGCACTCCTGACAGGGGTCTTCCAGCCCGAGTTACTATTCTGTGAAACTCACACTGAATGAGTAGGCAGCCAGACGCTCCCAGGCTCGTCCAGCCTCTGAGCACACACTCTGTGAGACCCACCCTGGGAGGGAGACCCTTTCAGTACCTGAGTGAGCAGCCAGGGCGAGTCACACTGGAGGAGTCAACAGCGCTCAACTACAAGCCTCCTCCGGTGCCCTAGCTGAGTCTCAAACTGGAAGGGAATCCTTTTGAATCGCTTCCCTGAGAAATAATGTCAGCTGCAGCCAGATCTCTTGCAACCAAAAGTAAACCTGGTGACACACTTTAATACGAGGTATTGCCATCTCTACAAATTAATAACTAGTTTTTTGCTAGAGTGAAACATTATGTCCTTGAACTGGGAAAATAAATCTGTGTGACCCTTTTAAATTCTAGATGTGGCCATTGAAACCCTGAGTAGATTTCTTGCCTGGCTTAATTTAGGCACGATGGTCGTTCTTAGAACCAGAAAGCATCTCAATGGCCCTTTTTAACGCTGGGTGTGCCGGTGATTGATAATAGATTTTATAGTTTTCTGCCTGGCATAAATTTAGCCACAGCCATGGTTCTTAGAACCAGACAGAAAACCTCAACCGCTCTTGTTAATGTCTGGTGTGGCCAGTGATTGATAAAAGATTTCTATTTGGAATAATTTTATCCACGGCTGTTGTTTAAAATGTGTAAGTTATGTTTTGATTGATAAATATTAAACATGACACACAGTATGGCGGTCACCTCAAGAATTTTGATTTCTTTTGTCACACACATTTGTCTTTTTGTTCCTGAAATTTCTGTTTGACATTTATTTTTTGTAATACAACTGAGTTTTACTCCTGATTTACTGTTGTTAAGTAGTTGTGATGCTTATGGTAGACAAGTTTTATCTTTTACCTGTTTTTATGTATTCTTTCTTATCACCATCTCTTCACCAAGAGATACCTGTTGTGATATTTATGTATTTGAACACTGAAGTTGTGTTTTCTTTCTTCTGAGAAAAATCTTTTGATGACAACTATGGTTCCTTTTACACCTCACCTTTTGTCAAAAATGTCATTTTAAATTAGTGAACTATTTAACCCATGGTATTTTATCATTGCTTTTGTAATTTTTGTGTGACTTTTTATCCTTAAAATATTGGATTATGCTTTTATGTATTTTATCTGTAAGACTGTATTATGTTTTGAATTGTTGTACAAACTGTTGCAACTGGGTAACGCTTGGAAGATATGATGCAGAACAATAAAGTATTTTTTGAGTCTTCCTTCACTATACGTTCCAGCAGCCCGACCGGAATTGAAATGGGGTTTAAATAGAGTATAATACATTATACTTATAGTGTATTATACTCTATTTAAACCCCATTTCAATTCCGGTCGGGCTGCTGGAACGTGCTGCATTGCCTCAGCTGCTGCTTAATCTGTAAGTTTTGGGAGAATCCACCAGGAAAGTAGCGGCCCGCGCGCCTAATGGTGCGCGAATTATATAATTATATAACTAAAAATCACAAACAGTAGCAGTACATTCAGGGCAAGTGTGTGTGACATCCCTTGTATCTAAGATGTCTGGCTTAGTTCAGTGCAACACTTGCTTTGCAGCTGTCTTTCGCAGTACCCTTTTCAAACTTGGAAACTGTCCTATCTGTAAACAAATCACTAGCCTACAAGGACAGATCATTTACCTAGGGTCTGTAATCCGTGTTCTTCGGGCAGAAATTAGGTGTCCAGTTCAGCCCCTCTACTCTTGTAAGCCCCCATGCTATCAGCCCCCTTTACCACAAAGATCCTGCAGGAGAAGGGCAGTGTGGACAACCGTGGGATCTGGCAGGGTGAGAGCTGTGAACCATAAACACAAAGCTTTCGCTGTGTCCCTGCACAACAGTTACAGTGCCCTTGCTGACCTTAATAGGGACATTAAGGAGACAGGTAAAGGTATTTGTGAAGATAACTCAAATAAGCAGGGGATTGTGGTCCGAGATGAAGAACTAGATTCTGACAGGGAAAAGTGTGAATCAGGTATTGCACATCAGTCATGCAAGAATAGAAAGGCTCCCAAAAAGAGAAGCTACCTTCTGGTAGGTGATTCAATTATAAGGGATGTAAATTTAGGGAAGGACACAGAGGCTTTGAAAGAGGTCAGGTGTCTTCCAGGTGCTACTGCCAGTAGGGACAAGAAGCGTATTTCTAAAATAATCAAGAATGGCAGCAAGGACTTGGATGTGGAGGCTATTGTACATCTTGGCACTAATGATCTGTCCCAAAAAGATGTACTCTCTGTGCAGAATGATTTCCAGAGCTTGGGGAAGGAACTTAGCAGAATAGGCTGTAGGCTTACTTTCTCAGAGGTTTTACCAGTGTATAAGGAGCAAAACGGAAAAGGCCAGCGCATAGCACAATTCAATATGTGGCTAAAGGAGTGGTGTAAAGGGGAAGGCTTTGGATATATTAGTCACGATGTCAGTAGCTGGTCCAATCAAAAGATGTACAAAAGAGATGGTTTGCATCCATCAAAAAAAGGGACTGAGTTACTCGGCTATAAATTCACAGATTTTCTGGAGGGAAATTTAAACTAAACAGCGGGGACAGGGAGTTAATTGACACGGAACAACCCTGTCCCCGGCAATTTAAAAACTATAGGGCTATCAGTGCATGTAGCATAGATGTGTGTGTGGACAAGAATACCAACCTTGCTATCAAGCAAAATGAAGCCTCTAATAGCGAGTGCCACATAAAGTGCACTAACCAAATAGGTGGTAAGACAATAGGGGAACTCAGGCACCACACAGGTTATGTAGAAAGGAAACACAGGGCCACCCACAAAGGACTCAAATGTTT
Source organism: Crotalus tigris (assembly GCF_016545835.1). Classification (NCBI taxonomy): domain Eukaryota; kingdom Metazoa; phylum Chordata; class Lepidosauria; order Squamata; family Viperidae; genus Crotalus; species Crotalus tigris. Next base: position 19,558 of record NW_024100263.1, read on the forward strand.
ATACACCAATGCACAAAGTATGAACAGCAAACAGGGTGAACTAGAAATTCAGGTTAATGAGGGCAGATACGATATTGTTGCCATTACGGAAACATGGTGGGATGAAACTCACACATGGAACACACAGCTAGAGGGATTTAAATTATTTAAAAGAAACAGACCAAATAAAAGAGGAGGTGGAGTTGCTCTCTATATAAGAAATAACTACATCTCCACAGAAATAGAGTACAACAATGATAAAAACTGTCTTGAATGCATTTGGGTCAATATAAAAGGGGGGGGAAATGACATTGCCATAGGTGTATACTACAGACCACCCAACCAAACAGAGGAAATAGATGAACTTTTTGCTAGTCAGCTAACTAAGGTATGTAGGAAGCACATCACAATAGTAATGGGGGACTTTAACTACCATGACATCAACTGGGAGACAAACTCCGCACCAAGTGGAAGATCAAACAGGTTCCTGGCAAACCTAGCAGACAACTTTGTCTCCCAAAAAGTAGAGAAGGAAACTAGGGGATTAGCCATTTTGGATCTAATTCTCACTAACAGAGATGAAATGATAGACGGTGTTGAAGCCATAGGAACCCTGGGAGGAAGTGATCATGCAATATTAGAATTCAACATTATATTAGAATTCAACATTATAGAAGCACAAGCAATAGAACACAGTCAAACTAGAGTCTTGGACTTCAAGAGAGCTAATTTCAATAAACTTAGAGAGGGCTTGGGAAGGATTCCATGGATGAGAATCCTCAAGGGGAAAACAACTCAAGAAGCTTGGGAAATTTTGAAAAATGAGATAATAAAAGCACAGTCTAGCACAATACCAACAAAGAGGAAAAACAACAGCTCTCAAAAGAAACCAGCATGGCTGCATAAAGAACTCTCTGACAAATTGAAAGATAAAAAGGACAAGTATAGAAAGTGGAAAGAGGGGAACATAACTAAGTCAGAATATCAGCAAATAGCCCGAGCCTGCAAAGATGAAGTGAAGAAAGCCAAGGCTCAAAATGAACTAAGGCTTGCGACCAAAGTCAAAAATAACAAAAAAAGCTTCTTTCAACATGTAAAAAACAAGAAAAAAGTGAAGGAAATGATTGGTCCATTAGTGGGTGGAAGTGGCAAGAAGGTGACAAGCAACAGGGAGAAAGCAGAACTATTTAACTCATTTTTTGCATCTGTCTTTACACAAAGGGAAAAAACAGACCAACCTATCAAAAATAGTGCCATAAAAAACAAAACAGAAACACAAATTAAGATAGGCAAGAAAATGGTTAGTGAGCACCTGTCCAGCCTAGATGAGTTCAAATCGCCAGGACCAGATGGATTACACCCCAGAGTTCTCAAGGAACTGGCAGAGGTGATATCGGAGCCACTGAACTATATTTTTCAAAGATCCTGGAACACAGGGGAACTACCAGAGGACTGGAAAAGAGCTGATGTAGTTCCCATCCTCAAAAAAGGAAAAAAAATGGATCCAGGAAATTACAGACCTATCAGCCTGACCTCAATACCTGGAAGATCCTGGAAAAGATAATCAAACAACGAATCAACGAACACCTAGAGGCAAACAAAGTCATTACTAAAAGCCAACATGGGTTTGTCAAAAATAGATCATGCCAGACAAATCTTATTGCATTCTTTGACCAAGTGACAAAATTAGTGGATCAGAGGAATGCTGTGGACATAATTTACTTGGACTTCAGTAAGGCATTTGATAAAGTAGATCACAACCTACTACTTGACAAGATAGAAAAATGTGGGGTAGACAGAACCACCACCAGATGGATCCGTAGCTGGCTGACCGGCCGTACTCAGCGAGTGGTCCTCAATGGAACTGCATCTATATGGAGGGAAGTGTGTAGTGGGGTGCCCCAGGGCTCTGTTCTGGGCCCAGTACTCTTCAACATCTTCATCAACGATTTGGATGAAGGGATAGATGGGGAACTCATCAAATTTGCAGATGACACCAAGCTGGCAGGAATAGCCAACACTCCAGAAGACAGGCTTCAGATACAGAAGGATCTGGACAGACTTGAACACTGGGCACTAACTAACAAAATGAAATTCAATGGTGAAAAAAGCAAGGTTCTACATTTAGGCAAGAAAAACCAAATGCACAAGTACAGCATAAGTGGCACCATGCTCAATAGTAGTAACTGTGAGAGGGACCTCGGAGTCCTAGTAGACAATCACCTAAATATGAGCCAGCAGTGTGCTGCAGCTGCCAAAAAGGCCAACACAGTGCTAGGCTGCATTAACAGAGGGATAGAATCAAGATCACGTGAAGTATTAATACCACTCTTCAATGCCTTGGTAAGGCCACACTTGGAATACTGCATCCAGTTTTGGTCACCACGATGCAAAAAAGATGTTGAGACTCTAGAAAGAGTACAGAGAAGAGCAACAAAGATGATTAGGGGACTGGAGGCTAAAACACATAAGGAACGGTTGCTAGAATTGGGTATGTCTAGTTTAACGAAGAGAAGGACAAGGGGGGACATGATAGCAGTATTCCAATATCTCAGGGGCTGCCATAAAGAAGAGGGAATTAAGCTATTTTCCAAAGCACCTGAAGGCAGGACAAGAAGCAACGGGTGGAAACTCATCAAGGAGAGAAGCAACCTAGAACTAAGGAGAAACTTCCTGACAGTGAGAACAATTAATCAGTGGAACAGCTTGCCTCCAGAAGCAGTAAATGCTCCAACACTGGAAGTTTTTAAGAAGAGACTGGACAGCCACTTTGTCCAAAATGGTGTAGGGTTTCCTGCCCGAGCAGGGGGTTGGACTAGATGACCTCCAAGGTCCCTTCCAACTTTACTAATATGAATATGAATATATTTGGGATCCTGCGGTCAGGAGCTTGGACCTGTTAGGCACCTTGTGCTCCTGCCCTGTGCCGAAATCACCGAGGATCATCTTTTGTAAGGATTTGGGGGTTCTACCAAAATAAACTTCCAATGAAGTTTTTTGTGCTTTATATAACAAATGTTTTAGATTTCTCTCTCTCCCTCTCTCATCTATTATCTATCTCACCTATTAATCATCTATATCAGACATGTCAAACACAATGCCCGGGGGCCGGATGCGGCCCGCAAAGTGGTTTCATGTGGCCCACGAAGCCATCCTGGAAACAGTGAGGGAGCCCGCTGTCTTGGCCCCAGCCGGCTGGGAGCCAATGTACAATTTTGTGGTGGCCATCTTGGTACTTGCCCCAGTGGACCATGCCTTGGCACTTGCCCCCGTCCCACCCCTTCTGCCAGAGACCCTCAGATCTGTCCCAGTTCCTGCCCAGACCCCCACAGGCACCCTTGACGCGACTGGTGTAGAATTAAGATACAGTAGGCCACACCCACTCCATGCACACCCACCCAGTAGGCCACACCCACTCTGGCCACACACCCCAGCCCCCCCCCCAAGCAACTGCAATGCTGATGCGGCCCTCAGTGAAATTGAGTTTGACACCCAATCTATATTTAATCTATCCAGTAACCTTTTCTGCTGTACCTTGGGGAAAAAATGCCATGGACTTACCTGGCTACAGGAGGGCAGCATTCCCTGTTTTGCCCTCCTCAGTGCCCTATTAGAAATGAAATTTTAGCTTCTGCAATTATCTTTTGTATTCCCAGCAGCCTCTTCTGTGGCTGCTTTGAGCTTCCATCAAAGGAAGGAAATGAAAGAATAAAAATAAGCCACTTCAGGGCTTCTTTGCTAAACGTTACAGCACACGCTGGCCACAAGAGGGCAGACTTTGCTGCTTTGACTAAACTCAGTTTTATACGTGTTTGCTTATTATGTATATTCCTTTATCAAAGGTGTACTCTGAGTGCCCCTAGGAGTCAGCAACCTGCGGCTCTGGAGCCGCATATGGCTCTTTGAGCCTTCCCCTGCGGCTCCCAGCCTCCTCTGCCATTTGCAGACAGAGAGAGAGGCACTTGCGCTTCCCCCTCCCCCCCCCTCTCTCTCTCTCTCTCTCTGTCTCTCTCTCTCTGTGTGTGTGTGTGTGTAAAAAAGAGAGTGGACTCACAGTGTTCTCCGACGAGCTAAAAAGCTTACTGGATGGCACTCCTCCTTTTGCTGCGTCTCTGCAGGAAGCAGGAAGGGCAGGAGAGAGCTAGCTAGCCCAGCTATGCTGACGCAGGAATTCTGGGAGTAGAAGTCCATGAGTCATAAAAGATGTTTTCGGTTGTAAATGGGTCCAAGTGGCTCTTCGAGTGTTTTGGGTTACCTACTCCTAGGGCCTAAGAAAAAAGCACTGAGTTGTAGGAATCATAACAAATCACCAGAATTCTTGATCGGTTTAATTTCCTGCTTTTACCAGCTGGTCTTGGGGTGAAGAGAATCAAATTCTGCCACAAGACCTCCCACTTGCTATTGGCACAGCCTTCTCAAAACAACACAACTCCATATTTTGAGCTGGAGCACAGGCTTGAACCAGAGGAGCCGGTCAAATTTCCCCCGAACCCTGAATTAACCACAAAACAACGGCTAAAAGGAGAATAGTTTCTCCTTTCTGTTATGTTTTTCCTTCTAAACAGTAGAAGAAACTACAGTGAGCAATTGCTTTGGGAGATCAACAATAACAACAATAGAGTTGGAAGGTCTTGTAGTCCAGCAGGAAAGCCTATAGTACCACTTCAGACAAATGGTTGTCAAGTCTCTTCTTAAAAACATGAGGCCCTACTCTTTCCTTGCCCAAAAGAGGGCAAAAAAGTCAGGCTTTCCCAAGATATGAAAGACTATGTTGTTATTTTAGGGACAAAGTCATCAGAACGCAGCCTTAGGCAGGAATAGCAGCCACACAAGGAAATCAACCTTACCTGCCAACTTCCAGTCACACATGCGCAGTAATCCTCCACTGTCTTACACACCGACCTCCCCGGGATGGCCAACTTCCTGTCCGTTTCTGTGGCCGTCCTTCCACTTCCATCCAGAAAGACCTTCTCGGCATGGCCGACTTCCTGTCCCTAAGCAGGCGGCTGAATGCCGGTACGAGAGACTAGGAGGCTGGGTCTCTTTGTGCCCTTTCCACTTCAGAGGGAGAAAAAGAGGCCAAATTGGGAACATAGAGATACAGTTCATATGTTGGAAACATAAATTTCAGGGATTCTTTCTCAGGCTTAGTTGCCCCATCTGCATTTGTAAAATGGCCCTTGGGCCCTGTTTTACAGCCGGAGAGGGCAAGACAGGTTCAGGGAACAGAACAGTCGGGATTTTGAGGTTATTCTTTTGCATCTGTATTATTAGAAGCCTTGATATTAATAATTATAGAGCAGGGCTTTTCAACCAGTGGTATGTGTACCACTTGTGGTACTTTGCCACATGGCCTGTAGACCGTGATTGCAAGTAAGTGTAGTAGGGGAGGGGAATGAGCCTATCGTGGCTTATTAATATTAATAAGGTTTTAATAATAAAGAATAATCATCATCTTAAAACGCCATTAAAGAGGTTTATTTATTTTGGTGGCTGCAGTATCTGATTTGACAGAGTTTTCTGTCCCTTGGCTATAGGATGGAGGCCATTAAAAAAAGCCTACCATGGACTCCAAGCTAAAGCTATGAGACGGGAAAATGTGCCCTCTTCTGGTCAAAAACGGGTATTGTGGCCACCAAAAGAAATAAACCTTTTTAATGGCATTTTAAATTCTCTATCTTTATTAACCGTATTAACACCTTATTAATAGGGCCAGGGGAGGCCCGTTTGCTGCAACGCAGGCGCGGAAGAAGAAATCTGCTTCAAAAGCCTTAAATCTAGTTAAGGAGGACTATGATGCCCTATTAATATTAATAAGGTTTTAATAATAAAGAATAACCTTAAAATGCCATTGAAAAGTTTTTTTTTAATTTTTATTTTTAACCAACAAAACAGAACAAAGCAAAATATAACACACATACACATACAATATATACTCCTTTTTTTTACAGCAATTACGTAACGGTAATCTAATATTTACATTTCCCCCTTATTCTTCTTTAGAATATTTGTCCTTATAGCCCCATTATTTCTTATTTACATTTTTCTTCCTACATGGTCTACTTCTTACTAAGAATAATTCATATTATTATACATTATTATAGACATATTTTCACTTTTGACCTTTCCATATTTATTCTCCTCTATTGAAAAGTTTTTTAATGGCTCCTCTACCTGCTTCAACCACAGGATGGCACTGTTTTTTGACCCTTAATACCATTCAATAACTTCAATAGATAAATAATAATAATCTTAAAATCATATTAAAAGGATTTATTTCGTTTTGTGACTGCTACTCCTTCTTTAACCGTAGGACTCAATTCTTCCCAGAGGGCTTGACCGCTTTAGTCTCAATAAATAACTTCCCCTCTCCCAGAAAACAGGCGATGGGAGCATAAGGGGGCTTCCTGTGGACTTTCCTCACTGTTTTTAAATATCCCTAGGATACACCCAACCTAAGCAAAGCAGTTACCAACAGAATAAGAGACGTGGAGTTCCAGCTAGAACTTAACAGAATCTCTCTCTGCAGCAAGAAAATGGATTAAATGGGGTGTGTGGGGACCAGCAATGTATCTGAAAGACCTGAGCTTTCCTAAGAGTAGGAAACCTCCCACCGTGTTTCCCACTGCCTCTTGCGGTTTTTACTGGGCTCCCAACCTTCCTCCAGTTCCATCCCTGTCTTTTTAAAAGGAAAAGCTTTAATCTCACTGAAGCTGGCAAAAAAGGGGGGGGAAATCCTCAAGGACAACTTATCTGTTTTCCCCCAGTTCCTTCTTAACAGCCACAGAAAGGGGGGGGTCACCCATTTGGCAGAGGGAGCGTGACCTCCTTTCTCCACTGCCTTTTCCAAAAAGGCTGAAGCTTTCATCCGGCAGGCGTCCCCACCCTTCCTCCTGGCCGCTACATCAGTCGATGCAGTTGTGACTGGGGGAAGTTAGCAAAATTGCAAGCCGGACTCTGCAAAGACCCGGG
>NW_024100264.1:0-76387 GCF_016545835.1 Crotalus tigris
GCGGGTGCTGGCACGCCAAAAGTAGCAGATTGACCCAGGAAAGGCCTATAAAAGGAGGCCGAGAGTTTTGGGCATTCGCCGCCATATTCCAATGTAAGCTGAACCGAAGAATAAAGGTTTCCTGAGAACTACAACTGCTTCTCGTGTCTTACCATTGCGCGATGGACTCAACACTGGCGACGAGGATGGGATTGCCTTACATCGAACAAGAAGGTGTAAGCTTACCCGAGTGAGTCCGGAGCGGCAGGAACGGCGTTGACTCGGCAGCTACCCGCCAATCCAGCGTGCATTCGGGTGTAGGCTGGCTGATAGACCCTTCCTGATCCAACATGGCAAAGATTGGAAGGCTTTCGGAGTTCGACATCTCACATCCAGAGAGGTGGGAGTCCTACGTAGCAAGGGTGGAAAACTACCTCAAAGTGAACCAGGTGAGGGAAGAGAGCTTGAAGGCTGCCACCCTGCTATGCGTTTGCGGTCAAGACGCATTCGAAATTGCCGAAAACCTCGCAGCTCCTGTTCCTTTAGAGTCTGTCAGCTACGCAGATCTAAAGAAGTTACTGAAGGAGCACTTCCAGCCGAAGATATCCGTCATCGCGTGGCATCACACCTTCTTGCAGAGGGATCAACGACCTGGAGAATCAGCCAAGGAGTACATCGCCGCATTGAGGAAAGCCGCCAAACATTGCGAATTCAAGGACCTCGAAGAACGACTGAGGGACCGGTTCGTATGCGGGCTAAGGCATCGAGAGCTGCAACATAGACTTTTCGCCAAGCAGGACTTGTCCTTCCAAGATGCCTTGAGAGAGGTCACCGCAGAAGAAGCAGCGGGCGGCGCCATCAAGAACATGCGGCCGATCAGAAACAGTCCAGATACTGCATCCGTGCACCAGGAAGAAGTCCAAAGGAACTCCGAGGAGGATCCGGACGAGGAAGTCGACCGTCTCCACCCCACAAAGGAAGGGAAACAGAAAGGAAGCTCTTCAGCTCTCCCCAAGTGCATCGGCTGTGGAGGTCGCCACAGAAGAACCGACTGCAAGTTCTGCTCCGCTATTTGCCAGGCGTGCGGAAAACAAGGACACATTGCAGCTGTGTGCCTGGGCCGTCAGAAGGTACAACCTCAGGAAGAATTGCGCCTGAAAGGTACCAGGGTTCCCAGCCAGAATAGGGGTGGAGTTTTGTGCTTCGCGAAGAAGCATCTTTAGGACAGGCACACACAAGCGAATTAAGAAAAAGCTGTCACTTAAGGTGAAGCTACAGGGGGTTCCATTAACTATGGAACTGGACACGGGGTCTGCACTTTCGATCATTTCTATGCACACATTTAAGAAGATTTGTTCCGGCAGCGGAACCCAGGCCAAGTTGAGGCCTTCCGACATTGTGCTAACGGATTTTCAAAACTCCAGAGTGTGTGTTAAGGGGGAGGCCACCCTTAACGTACAGTATAAGGATTTTGAAGGTCCATTAGACCTCTTGGTAGTAGGGGGTGAACGAACGAGTCTCATAGGACTCGATTGGTTTGAGGCCTCTGGGATTCACGTCACAGGGCTCAACAGCCTACAAACACTCGACCTACAGGAAGTCTGCAAAGAATTTGCAGATGTTTTCAGCCCCCAGCTGGGCACATTCAAAGGACCCCCTGTGTCACTAAAGCTAGACCCCATGGTCACTCCTATTAGAATTAAAGCAAGAAGGGTCCCTTTTGCTTAAAAGAGTAAAATTGACACTGAATTGGATAAACTGATCCAACAAGGAATTCTAGAACCAGTTGACTCCAGTCCATGGGAGACCCCCATTGTCACGCATCTTAAGGCAAATGGGGACATTCGCATCTGTGCTGATTACAAATGCACTCTAAATAAGGCATTGCAGCAACATGCCTATCCTGTTCCTGTGGTCAGTCACATCCTGGCCTCTCTCAAGGGGGGGGCGTGTTTTTGCAAAGCTTGACCTAGCTCACGCATATCAACAGCTGCCTGTTGATGATGATGCTGCCATAGCTCAGACCATTGTGACCCACAGGGGAGCCTTTAAAGTAAAAAGGCTACAGTTTGGAGTAAATGTCGCTCCTGGGATTTTCCAAAGCGTAATGGAAAACACACTACAGGGTATACCAGGGGTTTGCCCCTATTTTGATGATGTCTTAATTGCAGGAGACTCTACACACATTCTAGCTGAAAGGCTAAGGGCTGTCCTGTTAAGATTCAGGAAAACGGGACTCAAACTCAAGAAGGACAAATGTAAAATTGGGGTGCCTTTTACTGAGTTTTTGGGGTTCAAAATTGATGCTGCTGGGATTCATCCTGCTGAATCCAAACTAAAAGCTATTATGCAAACCCCTAGGCCAAAGTCTAAGGCCGAACTACAGGCTTTTCTGGGCCTTCTGAATTTCTATAATTCCTTTCTCCCACACAAGGCTAGTGTAGCTGAGCCTCTCCACAGGCTATTAGATAAACAGGCAGTATGGCAGTGGTCACAAACGCATGAGGCTAGTTTCAATGAGGTCAAGGCCTTGCTCATTTCTAACAGTGTACTTGCTCACTTCAACGAGTCCCTTCCTGTGTGCATCGCTTGTGATGCTTCTCCTTATGGGGTGGGTGCTGTACTGAGCCACCTCAGGTCTGATGGAACTCAGGTTCCTGTTGCATATTACTCCAGAACATTGTCTTCAGCTGAGCGCAACTATGCTCAAATAGACAGGGAGGCTTTAGCTGTTGTTGCAGGAATTAAAAAATTCCATGATTTTTTATATGGTAGGCATTTCACGGTCTTCACTGACCATAAGCCTTTACTGGGACTGTTTACCACACGTAAACAAACTCCCCAAATTATCTCCCCCAGGATGCTCAGGTGGTCTATCTTTTTGTCTGCATATGATTTTTCCCTACTTCACAAGCCTGGGACGGAAATGGGCCACGCTGTTAGCCTCAATAGATTACCCCTGCCAGTAATAGAGGCTGACCCTGCCGCAGCCATCAATACTCTCTCCATTCAAGCCTTGCCCGAGTCCCCTCTGAATGCCAGGGATGTAGCCGCTAAATCAGGCACAGATCACACACTTTCACGTGTCCTTTCTTGGGTTTTGTCTGGATGGCCTTAGCACTGTCCTAGTCCTGAGTTTCAGAGTTTCTGGTCTAAAAGGAACGAGTTGTCCACCTTTCAGGGTTGTCTGCTTTGGGGAAGCAGAGTTGTGATCCACACCTCTATGAGGACTAGGGTCTTGGATTCCCTCCACGAGGGTCATCCTGGCATTGTACGAATGAAGGCTCTTGCATGCAGCCACTTGTGGTGGCCTGGTGTAGACAAAGACATAGAAGCTAAGGTGCACGCTTGTCACCTTTGTCAATGCTCATGCCCTGAAATACCCCAAGCCCCTGTGCATAGATGGGAAGAAACATAGTGCACATTGACTATGCTGGGCCTTTTCAGGGCCAATTCTTCTTGGTCCTCGTTGACAGCCATTCAAAATGGCTTGAGGTTGTACCTGTCTCTTCCACCACCACTGCAAAGACTATTCAGGTACTGAGGGTTTTTTTTGCTGCACACGGGTTCCCGGATGTCATTGTGTCTGACAACGGCCCTCAATTTACTTCCTCCGAATTCCAAGCTTTCTTGCAGGCCAACATGATTCGTCACACCACTTCTGCACCCTTCCACCCGTCCACCAACGGTATGGCTGAACGCATGGTTCGCATCCCCAAGGACGCCTTGAAGAAACTCACCTACGGGGACTGGCATCACAGGTTGGCTGACTTTCTCCTTTCTTATCGCACCACACCGTCCACTTCTACAGGGAGAAGCCCAGCTGAACTTTGTTGTGGGCACAAACTGACATCCAGACAGACTGCCTCCTGCCTCGCACCCCAGGGCACCTAGACAGCTGACTGTGGGCGCCCCGGTTTGGACTCGTAATTACGGGCCTGGTCATACATGGGTCCCCGCTTCTATTTCCAGGGTCACAGGTCCTCTATCCTACGAGGTGTCCCTGGACAACTGTCGTGTCCTGCGTTGGCACATTGACCAACTTCGCCCTAGACGGGACCTTCCCTCTGAGGATCCTGGGTCTTTTCCAGGGAGGAGGGGGAGCCCTTTGGGCAAAGGGAAGGGCACGGGCTGCTGCCCATCACCAATGAAGGAGCCACATACGGCCCATTCCAAGATTCCGCGAGTGCTCCAAACAGGAATTCCAGGAGCTCATCCAGTCATCAGGCATTCACGCCTACTCCAACCAGGGAGTCACCCCGGGGGCACAATCACTATTCATCCGCACCACGCAGTACTCCAGTCAGGGAGGATACCCGGGAGCATCCCAATAAACCATACCCCACAAGAGAGCTGGCACATAATCCCCACAGTTGGCCTGACCTTACCCCTAGTCCTACAAGGGGGCAAACATACAGGGAGGTGGTCAAGGAACCAAATCCCGACTACAACACCTCTGACCCAAATCAGGGAATAACTGAGTTTTGGGAAGGTACAGAAACCCACACAAGCTCGGACACAGAATGGGATTCGGGCAGTGGACAGCCTCCTGACAGGTCTTGGACGGACCTAGGAGAGTTCTATAGAAACGCCCAACAGTGACCGTCACTTAGAGGGGCCAGAGAGCCTACAGTTAAGCAGGTCAACCAGGTCACAAGGTGAAAGAAGTCCTGGCCTGACGAGCCTGGTGGGCAAGCAAGCAGGCCAGGCATTGGGGCACAGTCCTTGGGAGTCACCAAGGCACAATGGGGGGAACAGACACACTGCACCCCTCAGTCAGGGGTTACCTGTCAGACACCCAGAGCTTAGGAGGTCACAAAGGGCAAAGAAACCTCCTAAGTACTTGGAGGATTACATAACACTACTGGCTAAGCAGAGCCAGTAAAGGAGTAGAAACACTAAGGCAATGAAAACGGGGGAACTCCGAACATTGGGGGAGCAGAGCTTTGTACGAAGAATTGGGTTGTGTATTATTATGGCATTGGTCGTAGTTGTAGCCCGGGGGGAAGGGGTGTTATGTCCTGAGCCTTGCAAGCAGGCTCGCGGCATTGCAGGCAGTTCCGGCAGGTGCAAGCTGCCCAGGACTAGACAGGCTGTCGCCAGTACTTGTGCGCATGCGCGGGTGCTGGCGCGCCAAAAGTAGCAGATTGACCCGGGAAAGGCCTATAAAAGGAGGCCGAGAGTTTTGGGCATTCGCCGCCATATTCCAATGTAAGCTGAACCGAAGAATAAAGGTTTCCTGAGAACTACAACTGCTTCTCGTGTCTTACCATTGCACGATGGACTCAACAGCATCCTTCTTTAAAATGGGTATCATCTGAAACAAAAAAAGAAACTTTGGTAGAACATTCATCTTCACTACTAAAATTCTCCCCAATAACGATAGTTGTAGCTTTTGCCAATCATTTAAATCTTTTTGAACTATAATCCATAAGCGCTCATAATTATTCTTATACAATTTTCCATTAGATGTTGTAATATAAACTTCTAAATATTTAACCTTATTAACTATTTCACAACCGGTTGTTTCAGCTATAAAATCTTTTCCCTTCCTAGACATATTTTTCAATAATATTTTAGTTTTATTCTTATTTACCTTAAAACCAGAGACCTGTCCATACTGTACTAAAATTTCAACCAAATCTTTGACCGAATCTGTTGGATGGGATAATGTCACAACCAAATCATCAGCAAAAGCCTATAATCAGCCTATAATCAATTTTACTTATTTTTATTCCTTTTAATCTAGATGAATCTCGAATTTTAATAAGTAAAATCTCCATTGTTAATACAAATAACAAGGGGAATAAAGGACAACCCTGTCTTGTAGCTTTTCCTATTTTAAATACGTCTGTTAATCCCCCATTAATTATAATTTGTGCCAATTGTTGTTGATAAATGGCCTTGAGAACAGACAAGAATTTATCTCCAAAATTCATTTCCTCTACAACTTTCAATAGAAAATTCCAATCTAATTGATCAAAAGCTTTCTCAGCATCTATAAATATTAAAGCAGCAGGGATTTGGTTGTTCTTATCCAAATACTCTATTAAATTAACAATTTGTCTTACATTGTTTCTCTTATATCTCCCCATTATAAATCCAGATTGGTCAGTATGAATCAAATGTTTCAAAACCTGCATTAATCTATTTGCCAATATCTTTGCAAAAATCTTATAATCTGTATTTAAAAGAGATATAGGCCTATAATTTCTAGGTTGGGACAGATCCTGGTCATCCTTTGGAATTAATGATATGAAGGCCGTTCTCCAGGATGGAGGTAATTCTGCTCCAGATAAAATATCATTAAAAAGTACCTTTAATGGTTCTATCATTTCTTCAGATAACATCCTGTAATAAATCGCTGTTAACCCATCAGCACCTGGAGTCTTTACCAACCTTCAATTGTTTAATTGTAAAAATAATCTCTTCAGAAGTAATTAAACCATTAATCCATCACATTGATCACTCATAAGTCTAGGAAAATGTGCTCCCTGTAAATATTTTTCTATATCTGAAGTTTGTATACTTTCACTAGCATATAATTTAGAATAAAAATCTAAAAAAGACTTTTTAATCAAATTTTGTTGGTAGGCTTCTTTACCTTTATAAATTATTTTATCTATAATCCTATAATTGTTTGGTGTTGATGTGGATCGATATTAAGGATTTGGATCATGACATTTGACTGCCAGCCAGTGTTCATGGATCCTATTTTGTAATTGATATGATGTTTGTCCCATGTAGAATTGGTTGCAATGGTTATGGTTGATTCTGTAGATTACATTGTTTCTTTCATTCTTCTGTATCTTGGTTCTGGATAATTCCTGGCAGAGTGTTGTTGTGGGTTTTTGGGCTATTGCTATTCCTAGGGGTTGGAGAATTCTGGCTGTCATTTTGACATCCCTTTTGTATAGGGTAGAGTTAGTTTTTGCGTGATGGTTGGCTATGTGCTATGTTGTGGTTTGGGTGCTGTGTGTTGGAATACGAATTTTGGGGGGGGGATAGCTGTTATGGAGAAAGACAGCAAGCAGCTATTTCTCTTCCACTTTTCTTAGTGTTGTGATGCTGCAGTGTGTCCTGGCCCTTCTGAAGAGGGTCTGGACACAGCTTCTTTTGGGTGCAGTGGGTGGTTGCTTGGGAAGCTGAGGATCTGGTCCATGTGTGTAGGTTTGCAGTAGACGTGGGTTTCCAGTTCTCCGTTGTCTAGTCTCCTTATGTCAATGTTGAGGAATGGGAGTCTGTTGTCTGTTTCCTCTTCGTGTGTGAATTTGATCCCAGGGAATATGTTATTGAGTAGATGGCGTGTTTCCTCAATTTGGGAGCATTTGATGATGAAGTTTTCATCAACAAGCTTGTCCAAAATTTTGGTTGAATGGTGGGTATAGCTATAGATGCAAGTTGTTGCATGACTGCTTCTGCTATTAGGCCTGATATGGTGATCCCATCATGGTACCTTGTACTTGGTTATTTATTAATTGCACTTAATATTACAGTTATCAGTGTATATCCTGTTAAATCACCCAAAGAGCGCCAGAATCAATATTTAAGCTTTCCCTCAGAATCAGTGTTCATATTTTCTTCAGATAACAAGATCACTCAGATCTTAGCATGTTGTTATGGTTCCGGGTAATGAAACACTTCAAAGAACTTCCAGGCATTGATTTTCCTAAAAGTCATTTATTGTTACAAAATGTCAGCACAGGCATAACAGAGTCTTTATGCTAAGATCTGAGTTCTCTTCCTCTGAGCAGTTAAATTATCAGCATGTTCCCTCCCTAAATTAGCTGTCATATATCCCATTATCCAATTAGCCCAGAGGACAGAGATTCACTTCCATTCCTTTTCTCTGGCTTCTGAATTAACTCTAAAAATACCAGACAGTTCTGCATATTTTGTCAAAGCAAGAATATTCAATATTAGCAGCGTTGACAAAGTACATGGAACTGTACTTCTACCATCTAGTTATTTTCAAGGAGAGAAATAAAACAATAGAACAAAAGGAGAGGGGCCATCTGGGAATGCCATTGTTGAAAAGAAAGCATCTCCAATAAAGATTTACACTGATAATTGTAATATTAAGTACAATTAATAAATAAGCAAATCTATGCATAGACAAATTATGCAAATTGTCCTGAGAAGAAAACAGGCTGCAGTTCAATAAGCCAAATTCATTATATCTCTGTACGTCAACATGTTCAGACGATTCCATTTCTGTAAAAATATCTTTCCTCATACACTGTAGCTTCACCATTTCCTGAAGGACCCCCAGATCTACAACAACACCATGGAAGGAATGTACTTGGATAGGAATGGAGATTTGATGGCTGACTTTGACATTTTGAGCTGGGTGTGGTTTCCTAATAAGTCCACCACCAGAGTGAAATTTGGGAGTCTAGTCAGAGAAGGAGCCACTGGAATCAAATTCAGCATCAACAAGGAAACCATCATGAAGCCTCAATGGCTCAATCAGGTGGGGGGGGAAGGTGTCCCATCTCTTTACTTTTGTCTATCCTCTCAATCTGTGTCTCCTTCCTTCCCAAACTATATATCAGACTGACTAAGGAAGAATTTCCTGACATTTAGAGGAATTAATCAGTGGGATGATTTTCCTCCAGAAGTTGTGGGTGCTCCATCACTGCTGGGTTTTAGGAAAACACTGAACAACCATTTGTCTGAAATAATATAGGGTTTCCTGTCCAAGCAGCGGTTTGGACTAGAAAACCTCCAAGGTCCCTTCCAAGTCTGTTATTCTGTTAAATTCATCCTTCAGACTTATACTGTTTCCATTTAGAACTAGCAAAAGAAAATTTGTTGTGTGAAGTATGGAAATCTAAGGGACACAGAGGGAAATTATGTTTGGGTGGAGGAAAACAGAAGCAGGATTTAAGCTGGGGGGGGGAGAGAAATAAAATCTCTGTATTTTTTCATTTGGACATGTAGAAATGCAAGGATTAAATTTATCTAGACATCTGGTACAATAAATGTGCAAAATCCATCATCCTGGAGAATTCCAGAATTCCCATTTCTACTCTAAATCATGCTGATGTGTTTTTCCAAAAGTTGCTCTGACAGTCTTCTAGAGTCAGTCCTCCACAATGGAAGCATGTCTGACTATCATGAACTGCATTCAGTGTAAAAAACTAACTTTCTAGAAAATTATTGGACCTTCCCTGGAGTAGTCACCACAACATGGCCTGGAGGAGAAACACAACGTTCCATTTCTAGTCCATTTTGCATGTATCTGTTTTGCTGATCCCGTTCCAATTCTATAATTCATTTCATTGCTGATCAGTTTTGCTGATGCTTCTGAATGCCAATTCTATTCACTTTCAGCCCTTGCCTTACTCCCAGTGTGTGGAGCCTTGTCAGCCTGGATATTTCAAGGTGGTCCAGGAAGGAAAACCAATCTGCTGCTACAACTGCATCCCCTGTGCAGAAGGGAGCTTTTCCACCAAAGAAGGTGGGTGAGTTGGAATCAAAACAGCCCTTCAGATAGGAGCAAAGTTTCCTGCAGATCTTTTCTGAGAAGATATTTCTAATTTGGGTATTGTGGAGAGGGAGTATTAATTTAATTATCAGAATTAATTTCACCAAGGAGATCACAATAATATGACCTGCAAGAATGTATTGGAATGAGATGTTGAGATGTAGAAGAAGCCAAGCAGCTATAAGAAGCATCTGCAACTTTGTGGAAGATCAGTTGAAGTGACATGAAGCAGCTTGTTGTTACACCATGACAAACAGAATGATGTTGCTTCTACAGTATGAAGCTCTCGATTGAGATGAATGAAAGCCAACTCACACAGGACCTCGTCAGTAATCTTGTCATCTCCATTCTACCATGGACTCAGGATAGACACATTTCTGCCTACCCATCTTCTCCCAAGATATCCAAGGAGTAGGGAATCATGGTCTGTGTTTCCTGTGGAATACAGGGGGAACACATTGGGGGAATACATTGCTATTGGAGAGGAATCTCTCCTTATTATGTCTATTAGAGGGAAAGGTCAAACCAGACAAGTTTATCTACCCCATTTTCATCATTAACCATTGGGATTTGGTGGGACAAAATGTATCTATAAATAGTTGAACAATATTGGTATTGTATTTCAATTTTATTCTTCAATTAATGAGTAATGGGACAAATCAAACTCCATTTTTGAAAAACAGAATATTCCAACCCTGTCAGTTTGGCCAATCTCAGTCCATTAGGGACCTTCCTACAAGATGTAGATGGTTGTCCCTTCTCCCCTTTTGCTTCCTAGAGTTGTCTGCCCCTAATCTAGCCACATTTTCACACTTGATCCACTTGGGACACATACTAATGCAAAGAAGCACAGCTATACACATACTCCTAAGTTTTTATTTCTGCCTTCCATCCCCGTGCTGATGAAGACACACAAATTCAGATGTGGGTTTCCTGATTTCAAATTTTAATTCCCGTCCTATAAATTCATGGTAAATATACATTTGTCCTCCGCAGATGCAGACCAGTGCACCAGATGTCCAGACGATCAGTATCAGAACAAGCATCGAGATCAATGTATCCCCAAAATTGTCACCTTTTTGTCCCATCAAGAACATTTGGGAATTATTCTTACTTTCTTTGCCCTATTCCTAATCTTAACCACAGTTTTAGTCTTGGGAATCTTCATTAAATTCCAAGAAACTCCAATTGTCAAAGCCTACAACCGGGACCTCTCCTATATCCTCCTGATCTCCCTTCTGCTTTCCTTCTTGACTTCCTTTCTCTTCATTGGTCAGCCAAGGAGTACCACCTGTCTTCTCCGACAAATAATTTTCAGCATCATCTTCTCCATTGCTGTGTCTTCTGTCTTGGCCAAAACAATTATGGTGGTGCTTGCCTTCCTGGCCATAAAGCCAGGAAACAGAGTAAGGAGGTGGCTGGGCAAGAATCTGGCCAACTCCCTCATCCTTTCTTGTTCCAGTGTCCAGGTTGTCATTTGTTTCACCTGGTTAGGAGTCTTTCCTTCATTCCCTGATTCCGACATGTATTCGCAGCCTAGAGAGATTGTTCTGCAGTGCAATGAAGGCTCTGTCATTATGTTTTATGTTGCCCTTGGTTACATGGTCTTTCAGGCTGCCATTTGCTTCATGGTGGCTTTCCTGGCCAGGAATCTGCCTGCATCCTTCAATGAAGCCAAGCTGATCACCTTCAGTATGCTGGTCTTTTGCAGTGTCTGGATCTCCTTTGTGCCTACCTATCTGAGCACCAAAGGGAAATTCATGGTTGCTGTGCAAGTCTTCTCCATCTTGGCCTCCAGTGCTGGGCTTCTGGGTTGCATCTTCATCCCTAAGTGTTATATCATTTTGCTGAGGCCAGACCTGAATACAAAGGAGCAACTGATGTTCAAAGCTGAAGTAAAAAAATGATTCTGGGGATATAATTCTCACCCAATATAATTCCCACCAATTGGGTACTTTTCAGGAGAAAACATTATCAGGCTGCTTTTTGAAGTGATCTCCTGGTTAAGCCTAATTTCCATGTTTTTATATTTCTGTGTCTGGCAGTATTATTTAGCATTTTAGGCTTCATTATTAGCCTTTACGTGAGGATGTTATTAGCATTTTAGTTTGCCAGTGTTGGTCTCCTTTCAGACTTTAGAAAGAATGCTTTTCTTCTGTTTTTTTCTATGGGAAAAAATCTAGCCTTTTCAGCAACTGAACCTTAGACAATATATTCTGAAAGTAATTGAATAGACTTGAAAGTTTTAAGTAAGAAACAGATCAAGCCTGGAAAGGGCAAATTTAGAGTGTCTGAATTTCAGGCAACAACTGGAGAAAATAAAACTGCAACATAAATGGTGCACACTGTTTTTTTTTAATCCAAGGGACATTTGTTCATTAATAAAATATTTTATAATTTTAGGATCTACCAAACTGTTAGAAGAAAGTATGTTCTCTTTTTTCTGTAATCTATCCTGTCTAACAATCAAAAGTACTTTTTATCAGATCAGAAGTATTTATTTATTTGAGGGGCCCTTGGTGTTCTTTGAGCTTGCTTGTTTTCTTACAGACATTTCATTACCAAACTAGGTAACATCATGAGTGCTAGTAACTATCATCAGTGACTATCACTGATGATGTTACCTTGTTTGGGTAATGAAACATCTGCAAAAAAACAAGCAAATTCAGAGTGCTCAGCACTCGTCATTTCAATCCTGAGCTAGAAATATTTATTAGCATTTTTTTTCCATTTTTATGCAAGAAAGGCATAAGAGGGTTCCAGTCATGAATAAATGTAGAAAATTTCCTTTCTGTTATCAAAGAAGTTAATTTATCCGTTTCAGCTATTCTAACAAATTCACCAGCCATTTCTCCATAGTGGGTTGTATGTCTGAGGATCCCATCAGGGGAGGGCTGAAGCTGTCTAATAGACCCCACAGATCATTGGTAAGAAGGGGTCAGGATTGGGTGGGAGATGGTGGTGTGGTGTTCCTGCTTTCAAAGAGAAAAGTCAGAGGAGAGACATGTAAACAAAGCAATAGATTGATGAAGAAACCCTGATTGGCAGATATGAAATGATATTTGATTGAACGGGGGAAATGAAGATTAAGCAGAAGATTAAGATGCCTACACATTTTCTTCAAAATAAAATTAGAAAAGAGAATCTATTGCACAAGAAAAAGATTTTTGGGAAACTTCGCAAATTTCTAGATTCGTGTAACCCCAAGTTGGCTTCTTGTTAGCACTTTAACACTCTACTCAAGTCAACAAGTCATAAATGCTAATAGCAGAGAAGAGGTCTCTTCTACGGTCATGCCAACACCCTTAAATACTAGAAATATCATTACAGATACGTTTTGTATGTTGTATTGTGTATGACTCCAGCTAGACTCCAGCACTATGTGGATCGAGAACTTCCAGAAGTACAAGCAGGATTTCGAAGAGGCAGAGGAACTACAGATCAAATTGCCAACATAAGCTGGATCATGGAGAGCGCTAGGCAGTTCCAGAAAAACATCTACTTCTGCTTCCTCGCCTATGCAAAACCTTTGATTGTGTGGATCACAACAAATTGTTGCAAGTTCTTAAAGAGATGGGAGTACCTGACCATTGTATTTGTTTGTTGAGAAACCTATATGTGGGCCAAGAAGCAACAATGAGAACTGGACATGGAACCACTGATTGGTTCAAAATTGGGAAAGGAGTCCAGAAAGGCTGTATTCTGTCACCTTGCCTATTTAACTTATATGCAGAGGACATCATGAGAAAGGCAGGGAATACTGCATACAGTTTTGGTCACCACACTACAAAACAGATGTTGAGACCTTGGAAAAAGTTCAGAGGAGCAATTAAGATGATCCAAGGCCTGGAGACTAAAACATATGAAGAACAGGACTTGGGTTTGGCTAGTCTAAAGAAAAGAAGAAATAGGGGTGACATGATAGCAGTATTCCAGTATTTGAGAGGCTGCCACAAAGAAGAGAGGGTCAAATTATCCTCCAAAGCATCAGAGGGCAGGACAAGAAACAATGGTTGGAAACTAATCAAACAGAGAAGCAACCTGGAATTAAGGCGAAAGTTCCTAATAGTGAGGACAATTAACCAGTGGAGTGGCTTGCCTTCAGAAATCATGGGCACTCCATCACTGGAGGTTTTTAAGAAGAGACTGGACAGTTACTTGTCTGAGATGGTATATGTTATGTCCTGAGCCTGCAAAAGGGCAGGCTCGGGATGTTGCAACGGTCCTGGGCAGCTGCAAGTTGCCCGGGACCAGACTGGTTGGCGCCAGCACTCGCGCACATGTGGGAGGCGCTTCGCGCGCCTAAATGTTGCCTTTTGGCCCGGGGAAAAAGGTCCTTAAGAGAGGCTGAGAAGTCCGTGCTGCCTTGAGTTGTAACGGGGCTGCTGAAGAGAAATAATGAAGGTTACTGAACATCAAGAATGTCTCGTGTCGTCATTGCCATTAGCCGAGGACACAACACTGGCGACGAAGGTGGGATGGCCTTGCAATTACACAAACAATTGTAAGCTTACCCTGGAGTCCAGCACAGCGAGGAAACGGCATTAAATTCAGCAACTGCCTGCCAATACAGCTTCGTTGGAGGTAAGCTGGCTGATAGACCCTTCCTGCTTTACTAAAATGGCAAAGATTGGAAAACTTTCAGAGTTTGATATTACACATCCCAAAAGATGGGAATCTTATGTGGCCCGAGCAGAAAATTATTTTAGAGTTAATCAAGTAAGAGAAGAGGGCTTAAAGGCCGCCACCCTACTCTGCGTTTGTGGTCAAGATGCATTTGAAATTGCTGAAAACTTAGTAGCCCCTGCACCTCTTGAATCTGTTACCTACACAGATCTTAAGAAATTACTGAAAGAGCATTTTCAACCCAAGTTGTCTGTTATTGCTTGGAGACATAATTTTGAACAGCGGGATCAACGGGCTGGTGAATCAGCTAAAGAGTACATTGCTGCATTAAGAATGGCAGCTAAGCATTGCGAATTTAAAGACCTAGAGGAAAGACTGAGAGACAGATTTGTATGTGGACTGAAAAACAGAGATGTACAACAAAGGCTTTTTGCCAAAGAGGACATATCATTCCAAAATGCCTTGAGAGAGGTTACTGCAGAAGAGGCAGCAAGTGGAGCAATCAAGAATATGAGACCCATCAAAAGCTTTCCAGAAGCTGTTTCCGTGCATCACGAGGTAGTTCAAGGAAGCTCAGAAGAGGAGCCTGATGAAGAAATAGATCATCTCTACCCAACCAAAGAAGGAAAGGAGAGGGAAGGCAAAGAAAAGTCTTCACCTATACCCATGTGCTTCAGGTGTGGAGGTCGCCACAAGAGGACCGACTGCACGTTCCATTCTGCAATCTGTAGAGCATGTGGGAAGCAAGGCCACATAGCAGCTGTGTGTCTGGGCCGACAGAAAGTACAACCCCAAGAAGAATTGCGCCTGAAAGGTACCAGGGTCCCCAGCCAAAACAGGGTGGGTTTCTGTGCTTCACGAAGAAGCATTTTTAAGACAGGCACACACAGACCACTTAAAAAGAAGCTGTCACTTAGGGTGAAATTGAAAGGAGTTCCATTGGTCATGGAACTAGACATTGGGTCTGCACTTTCAATCATCTCCATTCACACATTCAGAAAGATTTGTTCTGGCAGTCGTTTCCAGGCCAAGTTTAGGCCTTCTAACATAGTACTAACAGACTTTCAAAACTCCAAAGTGTGTGTTAAGGGGGAGGCCACCCTTAATGTGCAGTATAAGGATTTTGAAGGTCCATTAGATGTATTGGTAGTGGGGGGTGATCGTACGAGTCTCATAGGACTCGATTGGTTTGAGGCCCTGGGAATACAAGTTACAGGGTTCAACAGCTTGCAAACGTTAGACTTACAGGAAGTCTGCAAGGAATTTGCAGATGTATTCAGCCCTCAGTTGGGCACATACAAGGGTCCCCCAGTGTCTTTGAAATTAGACCCCACTGTCACTCCTATCAGAGTAAGGGCAAGAAGGGTACCGTTTGCCTTAAAAGGGAAAATTGATGCTGAATTGGACAAATTGATTCAGCAAGGAGTCTTAGAACCTGTTGACTCCAGTCCATGGGAAACTCCCATAGTAATGCTTCTTAAGGCTAATGGGGATATTCGCATTTGTGCAGATTACAAATGCACGCTCAATAAGGCATTACAACAACATGACTATCCTGTGCCTATTGTCAGCCACATTCTGGCTTCCCTCAAAGGGGGGGGGGCGTATTTTTGCAAAGCTTGATTTAGCTCAGGCTTACCAACAGTTGCCTGTGGACGAAGCTGCTGCTGTGGCACAAACCCTTGTAACTCATAGGGGGGCATTCAAGGTCAAGAGACTGCAATTTGGAGTAAACGTAGCTCCTGGAATTTTCCAAAGAGTAATGGAAAATACCTTGAGGGGTATTCCAGGGGTTTGCCCCTATTTTGATGATGTCTTAATTGCTGGAGAGTCTATCCAAAATCTGGCTGAAAGATTGAGGGCTGTCCTGCTGAGGTTTCGGAAAACAGGACTCAAACTCAAAAAGGACAAATGTAAAATTGGGGTGTCTTCTACAGATTTTCTGGGGTTCAGAATTGATGCCAATGGGATTCATCCTGCTGAGTCCAAATTAAAAGCTATCACACAAGCTCCCAGACCTAAGTCCAAAGCTGAACTGCAAGCTTTTCTGGGACTTTTGAATTTCTACAATTCATTTATTCCTAACAAGGCTGATGTAGCTGAGCCACTTCATAGGCTTCTTGACAAACAAGCTGTGTGGGAATGGTCACAAGCACACGAAGCAAGCTTCAATAAGGTTAAGGCCTTTCTAACATCTAACAATGTGCTTGCACATTTTAATGAAACACTCCCTGTGTGCATTGCTTGTGATGCTTCCCCTTATGGCGTAGGAGCGATACTCAGCCATCTCACACCTGATGGAAATCAGGTTCCTGTTGCATATTACTCCAGAACTTTATCCTCTGCTGAGAGGAATTATGCCCAGATAGACAGGGAGGCCTTAGCTGTTGTTGCTGGAATCAAAAAATTCCATGATTTTTTATATGGCAGACATTTCACGGTCTACACTGACCATAAGCCTTTGTTGGGATTGTTTACAACTAACAAACAGACCCCTCACATTATCTCTCTCAGGATGCTCAGATGGTCAATCTTCCTGTCAGCTTATGATTTTTCTTTAATTCACAAATCGAGCAAAGAAATGGGCCATGCTGATGGCCTCAGCAGATTACCCTTACAGGTAGTTGAGGCTGACCCTGCCCCGGCAATCAATATTCTTTCAATTCAAGCACTGCCTGAGTCACCCCTTAACGCCAGGGATGTGGCTGCTGAATCAGCCACGGAGCTTACATTCTCTCACTTGTGGTGGCCTGGGTTAGACAAGGAAATTGAGGCTAAGGTGCATGCTTGTCACCTTTGTCAACGCTCATACCCAGAAATGCCTCAGGCTCCCGTACATAGGTGGGAGGAAACACAGTCCCCATGGTCTAGGGTGTACATTGACTATGCTGGGCCCTTTCAGGGTCAATTCTTCTTGGTCCTGGTTGATAGCTATTCAAAATGGCTTGAGGTTGTACCTGTCTTGTCCACCACCACTGCAAAGAACACTGCAAAGACTGCAAAGTACTGTGGGGAATTTTTGCTGCACATGGGCTTCCGGATGTTTTGGTGTCTGACAATGTCCCGCAATTCACTTCTTCCGAATTCCAAGCTTACTTACAGGCCAACATGATTCGTCATGCCACTTCTGCTCCCTTCCACCCTTCCACCAACGGGATGGCTGAACACATGGTCCGCATCACCAAGGATGCTCTAAAGAGACTTACCTATGGGGACTGGCATCACAGGTTGGCTGACTTCCTCCTTTCCTACCGCACTACACCTTCCACTTCTACCGGGAGGAGCCCAGCTGAACTTCGTTGGGGGCGCAAACTGATTACTAAACTTGACCGGTTGCATCTGGACAGACTGCCGCCTAGGGGTACACAGCCCAGGGCACCGCGGCAATTGCAAGTGGGTGCCCCTGTATGGACCCGTAACTACCGGGCCAGGCCATTTATGGGTTCCTGCCGCTTTTGGCAAGGTTACAGGCCATTTGTCTTATGAGGTCTCCTTGGAAGATGGCCGCATCCTGCGAAGGCATATTGACCAGCTGCGTACAAGGCTAGACTCACCTGCAGAGACTCCTGGTTCTTTTCCAGGGGGGGACGGGGACTCTTACGGGCAAAGGGAAAGGTGTTGGCAGCATTCAGACTCTCACAGTGAGGCCACAGATGGCCTGTCGCATGATTCCGCGAATGTTCCAAACAGGAATTCAAGGGAACCAGTTAGCGCACAAGCTACACAACAGACTCCAGCCAGGGAGTCACCAAGGGGGCATAATCATTACACCCGTATGCCTTTCAGCACTCCAGTCAGGGAGAATAACCGGGAGCATCCTAATAACTCAAACATTGCAAGAGAGCTGGCACACAATCAATACAATTGGCCCAACACAGCCACAGTCCCCAGAGAAGGACACTGACACAGGGAATTGGGAGAAGAGCCAATTTTAGACAGTGGACCCTCTGGTTCAACGGAGGGGGGAACTGAGTTTTGGGACTATACTGAAATAACAAACAGTCCTGCTATGGAACTGGGGAGTGGAGGAAGCCAGCCTCCCGTTAAGTCCAGTGGGAATAAATGGGAATAAAAGTAAAGCATCTACCCTAAAACATAAAGATCTGAATAATAAGGAATGCACAGTAAGTCTAAATCAACATAAGCCTCAAAAGTCCACAATAAGAAAAAGGTAACCGTAACTTCATCTTAGCAAAAACAAAGCATCATAAAATAAGCATCACTTATAATAACATGAAAGAAAACCAACTGGAAATCAACCAAGCAAAATGACAGGTGTCCCAAATGCCCACAGAACAATTTGGTTTTGGATGCTTTCTAGAAATCCATTATATTGAGTTATATCAGGACTTCTTCAGTTGAATTCCCAGCTCATCCTGCAGGGAGGACTTTGCAAAACTTCTACATCTCCAGATAATTATTAGTAGAATGATAGTGATTTCTTCTTCACTGAAGCAGTAGGTGTGAACTTAAATGGACTCCAGAAGATGGTAGAGGATAGGAAGACCTGGAGGAACGTTATCCATGGGGTCACGATGGGTCAGACACGACTTCGCAATTAACAACAACAAGTGATTTCTTTCTTGCCCTCATGCTAAATGTCAAGAGATTCTTCTCTCCTCCAGAGATTCTCTGGAGCGGATCAACAGACTCAGGAGCAATACATAGTAATGTTTTGCATCATGAAAGTTAGTGCATAAATTGTCTTGTCACCTTGGGAAGCTGGCCTGAGCTTCATGGCCACCAGGAGGTCTGCTGTTGTGTTGACCCATGTTTCCATCATTTGGGAAGTCTTCTCTGGACTTCATACTATATTAGAAAAGTCAGTCTTGCTGCTATCTGCTTTCAACTTCTCCAAACATTTCTGCTCCTCTAATTCTGAGATCAGATGCAAGGCAGGGGACTCCTTCAGTTAAACCAGAAATGGACCCTCTACTTCTGCTTCTGATGGAGCTTTTGTTGCCCCAGGCAGCCTGTGGGATGCTCAGCACCAGGTGCTTCTTGACTTTGGGGAGGGATGCAAGAGACCCACTCAATCATTACAGGCCAGGAGACCATCTCATCAGTGGACTCTTCTCTGCAACAAATACTCTACAACCTGAGCTGCAAAATTTCAGTTTGAGTCCTTCTAAAAAGTTTCATCAGTAAGTTACATAATGTTGAGTGATGTTATATTATGTTGCCTTTGAGAAAGAAAGTGGGTGAAGGTTTTAATTAATTAGATCTATAGTAAGGTCTGTATCACTGCTTTTTTGTAAAAAAAAAAAAAAAAATAGGTGCCGGAAACACACGCATGTCATACAACCTGCCTTTCCTACCGTACAAAGTTCCATCCCAAAAAGGTGCCAGAACTCCGTTCTGGGCATTCTATGAGAAAAAAAGCCCTGGTCTGTATACAAACAGCATGAAGTGGAACACGTTCAGCAGATAAAACAAAAGTATGCTTTAAAGTTCAGCAGCCTTGTCCAACTGATGTCTAAATAGTAATAATAATAATAATAATAATAATAATAATAATAATAATAATAATAATAATAATAATAATAATAATAATAATAATAATAATAATAATAATAATAGAGTTGGAAGGGACCTTGGAGTTCTTTAGTCCAATCCCCTGCTCAGGCAGGAAACCCTATAACCATTTTAGACAAATGGTTGTCCACTCTCTTCTTAAAAACTTCCAGTGTTGGAGCACCTACAACTTCTGCAGGCAAGTTGTTCCACTGATTAATTGTTCTAACTGTCAGGAAACTCCTTAGCTCTAGGTTGCTTCTCTCTTTGGTTAGTTTCCACCCGTTGCTTCTTGTCTTGCCTTCAGGTACTTTGGAAAATAGCTTGACTCCCTCTTCTTTGTGGCAACTGCTGAGATATTGGAGCTCTGCTATCATATCACACATACCCCATCCTTCTCTTCATTAAACTAGACATACCCAATTCCAGCAATGGAACACATTCAGCAGATAAAACAAAAGTATGCTTTAATGCTCAGCACCCTTGTCCAACTGATCTCTACATGGACAACTTACTTTATTCTCTCAAGGTGATTAGCTTGGGAAGTCATGGTTATGATCTCAGCATGTCCATCAAAGAAAAGGATAGGAAACTCTAATTGTTTAGTTCTGATCAATCCCTGTTCAGAAAAAAGACTATCCAGCTGTTAATGCAGCCCAGCACTGTGATGGCTTTTTTGGCAGCTGCAGCACACTGCTGGCTCATATTTAAGTGATTGTCCACTAGGACTCCGAGATCCCTTTCACAATTACTACTATTGATAAAAGTGTCACCTATGCTGTACTTGTGCATTTGGTTTTTCTTGCCTAAATATAGAACGTAATTTTTTTCACCTTTGAATTTCATTTTGTTAGAGAGCACCCAGTGTTCAAGTCTGTCCAGATCCTCCTGTATATTAAGCCTGTCTTCTGGAGTGTTGGTTATTCCTGCCAGCTTGATGTCATCTGTAAATTTGATGAGTTCCCCATCTATCCCCTCATCCAAATCGTTGATGATTCTCTATTTCCCTATCTCATACATACAGCAGACTCATACACACATACATGCACATTATAAAAATATAACCTGTATATTATAGTCCTTTGAGTGAATCTCAATTCCTGTTCCTACATCGTAAGTATCATGCTTGTTTCTGAGCTGCATTTTCAGACATGGTTTGCCATAATCTTTTCCTGGGATGTTTTTGGACTCCTCAGCCTGAGGTTTGAGAGAATCCAAGGGACAACAATACCCAGATTGTCTAGAATGTGTCTGTTTTAAACAATGTAAGTAGAGAAGAGGAACTTTGGGGACAAAAACCTGTGCAGTCACAATAGCATATATGAAATGCATTAACAGAATAACAGAGTTAGACAAGACCTTGGAGGTCTTCTAGACCAACCCTCTGCACAAGCAGGAAACCGTATAACATTCTCGACAAACAGCTGTCCAATCTCTTATGAAAAGCCTCCAGTGATGGAGCATCCACAACATCTGAAGGGAAGCCATTCCACTAGTTAATTATTCTCACTGTCAGGAAATTTCTCCTTAGTTCTAGGTTGGTATTTTCACTGAATGTAACATTATGGCAAAATCCATGTTTATTTTCAGGAAAGTAACTGTGATGTACTGGAAAATTCTGCCCTTCCTTTTTGCCATCCAGGAAATCAAAAAAGATCCCCTCCTCTTACCCAACCTCACCCTGGGTTACAACCTGCATGACAACTTTCGAGACAGAGGATTGACATTGGATGGTCTTTTGGATTTGCTTTCGACTGGAGAGGCCAATGTTCCCAATTACAGCTGTGGAAGGAAGAGGAACATGCTGGTTCTCCTGGAAGAGACCAACTCTGACATATCCATCCTTATGGCTGCCATATTGGGCATCTACAAAATCCCACAGGTATAGAGCAAGTGCATGGCTGCAAGTTTATTCCAGAGCAGTTCAAGGAGATTTCCTCCATAGAAATGTTAAGCATGGATTAAGGTGTACAATTCATCTTTACATCCTCTTTCAATCTCCCAAAGAGAGAAGAATAAATACAGCCATAATTAACAGTTATCACTGAGTACAAATATTAGTTCAAAATGTATGCTTGCTCAGATCTCGCCCTATGCAGGCTCTCTAGAAGCATCATCTTTTCATAAAATGAGCTCTGGATTTCTTCTTAACCTTCCATTGATGACAGCTACATTCTCTGCATTTCTGATCCCCTATTAAATCCACCAAGGTAGGCTGGAATCTTCCAGCCACTACCTAAGCTCTGATATTATATTTTCAGGATCTCATACATTGGCTTTGTAAAAACCCCAAATAAAACATAAATCTTCTTTTTGTTTCCAGATCAGCTACACTTTTATTTCACCAATCCTGAGTGATAAAACTCAGTTACCCTTTTTCTACCGGACTGTCCCCAAAGAAGATGCTCAGAACCTGGGGATTGTTAAACTGCTGCTGTATTTTGGGTGGATATTCATTGGTGTCTTTGCTGCAGACACTGATAATGGAGAACGTTTCATTAGGACCTTCATTCCTGTGCTGGCTCAGAATGGCATCTGTGTTGTTTTTTCACAAATCATATTATTAAAAGCTGAGAACAACAAGTATCTGGTTTCCGTTTTCAACATGTGGATCCAAATCAATGTATTTGTTTACTATTCAGAATTTTCATTCGTAGAGGGAGCTTTTTTTCTAGAAAACATATTAAATTCCTTGAGAAAGCCTATTGTGGGGAAACTTTGGATCACAACAGCTTTGTGGGATCTCACCATCGAATTATCGTATAATACTTTTTCTTTCAGATATACCCATAGTATTTTTTCTTTCCTTATCCAGACCAGCCAAAGGACCAAATTTAATGATTTCATAGATTTCTATTTTTATATCAAAGCATTTATGGTTAAAAAATTTCACTGTTCATATAGAAAGCCTGCCTTGTCTGTGAAAGGCTGGACAAGGTGTACAGAGAAAGAGAACTTGGAGACTCTGCCTCAAGAGAAGATTGGAAAGATCTTCTCTCTAGATAGCTCCTTAACTTACAATGCCATCCAGATTGTGGCACATGCCTTAAATGTGGCCTATTCATCTCAATCCCAGAGGATAAGGATGGAGAGAAAAAGCAAGGTGGAAGTTGAAAAGATCCAGCCATGGCAGGTATTCCCTTATAGGTTCCATGTGTATTGCTAAGGGTGACAGATAGATGATGAATGTCACAAAACACTCTCTGAGAAATGTGGAATATGTTGAGAAAAAAAATATGAAACATTTTCTTTCATAATATCCCTTGTCTTCCTCTTAATTTTTTCCTTTGGCCTCCAGAATTGCTGAATGGCAAATTATACATTGGCTGTGTTGTCACACACCACTACAATTCTTTTATCTCAGGTGCGTTAAGTTTTCTTTCCTCAGATTCTAGAATTTGG
Source organism: Crotalus tigris (assembly GCF_016545835.1). Taxonomy (NCBI): domain Eukaryota; kingdom Metazoa; phylum Chordata; class Lepidosauria; order Squamata; family Viperidae; genus Crotalus; species Crotalus tigris. Next base: position 23,012 of record NW_024100264.1, read on the forward strand.
TGCTTGTGGAAAGGGATTTTGGATTCTCTCCCAATATATTACAATGTAAGACAACTTTGTACTTAATGGGGGTAAAAATTTATTCTCCAAGCTTGTGGGTTGGTTTCTGAACATTTCATTACCAGGCTAGGTAACATCTTCTGTGAACTTTAGGGGATGTCAGCGTCGGTGTTCCTCTGTTTATAAGGGTTTCAGGTGTGGGTGTCTCATGTGAGGGTCTTGTGATGGGTCAGGTGTGAGTGAGAAGTGGGGGGCCTTGTGTGTGATGGTTGAGGGTCTGTGCTGTCAGTGCCATCTCTGATTGGCTGTGTGGTTGGTTTGGATTCTGAGGAGTTTGCAGGCTTGTTGTAGGTCAACTTGTCTGTTATTGGAATTGCTGGTGGAATGCAGGCTTCAATGAACTCACGAGTGTGGTGGGTGGTAGTGTGGCAGATTATTTTTGTGTTGCTTAAATCAAAGTGGTATTGTTTGGTGTTGATGTGGATAGATATTAAGGATTTGGGATCATGACATTTGACTGCCAGCCAATGTTCATAGATCCTATTTTGTAATTGATATGATGTTTGTCCCATGTAGAATTGGTTTCAATGGTTATGGTTGATTCTGTAGATTACATTGTTTCTTTCATCCTTCTGTATCTTGCTTCTGGATAATTCTTGGCAGGGTGTTGTTGTGGGTTTTTGACATCCCTTTTGTATTGTGTAGAGTTAGTTTTTGCGTGATGGTTGGCTGTATGCTATGTTGTGGTTTGGGTGCTGTGTGTTGGAATACGAATTTTTTGGGGGAGGGGATAGCTGTTATGGAGAAAGACAGCAAGCAGCTATTTCTCTTCCACTTTTCTTAGTGTTGTGGTGCTGCAGTGTGTCCTGGCCCTTCTGAAGAGGGTCTGGACACAGCTTCTTTTGGGTGCAGTGGGTGGTTGCTTGTGAAGCTGAGGATCTGGTCCATGTGTGTAGGTTTGCAGTAGACGTGGGTTTCCAGTTCTCCATTGTCTAGTCTCCTTATGTCAATGTTGAGGAACGGGAGTCTGTTGTCTGTTTCCTCTTCGTGTTTGAATTTGATTTCAGGGAATATGTTATTGAGTAGATGGTGTGTTTCCTCAATTTGGGAGGATTTGATGATAAAGGTTTCAGAATTTTGGTTGAATGGTGGGTATTGCTATGGATTAAATTTGTTGCATGACTGCTTCTGCTATTAGGCCTGATATGGGTGATCCCATCACGGTACCTTGTACTTGGTTATTTATTAATTGTACTTAATATTACAATTATCAGTGTATATCCTTGTAAAATCACCCAAAGAGCACCAGAATCAATATTTAAGCTTTCCCTCAGAATCAGTGTTCATATTTTCTTCAGATAACAAGTACATGGAACAGTCAATTACAAATATTGACATTTGCTTCCCAATTTCCTAAAGCCAATTAATATTTCCAGGACTGAGTTGTACAAACTGATGCTGTGTCTTCTACACTGCTCCATCTTCTCTCTTGTGGAATCACAATGCAGGATCCAAAATAAATAATCAAGGCTCAGTGCAGTGCTTGTTATTCAGTGTGCGAAGGGGAAATTCTCCAAAGAATGTTGAGATAAAACCCTGTGGACAAAAGAATGCATCTATAGTTATACAGGACATCTCAGAGAAGAGGGGGAAACTCATGTATAAGCAAAAGATGATGTAAGCAAACATATTTGTGGGTAAAGGATTTACCTTCTCCTGCCCTTCTACCATCTAGTTATTTTCAAGGAGAGAAATAAAACAATAGAACAAAAGGAGAGGGGCCATGTGAGAATGCCATATGTTGAAAAGAAAGAATCTCCCACAAGGATTTACACTGATAATTGTAATATTAAGTACAATTAATAAATAAGCAAATCTATGCATAGACAAATTATTGCAAATTGTCCTGAGAAGAAAACAGGCTGCAGTTCAATAAGCCAAATTCCTTATATCTCTGTACGTCAACATGTTCAGACGATTCCATTTCTGTAAAAACATCTTTTCTCATACACTGTAGCTTCACCATTTCCTGAAGGACCCCCAGATCTACAACACCACCATGGAAGGAATGTACTTGGATAGGAATGGAGATTTGATGGCTGACTTTGACATTTTGAGCTGGGTGTGGTTTCCTAATAAGTCCACCACCAGAGTGAAATTTGGGAGTCTAGTCAGAGAAGGAGCCACTGGAATCAAATTCAGCATCAACAAGGAAACCATCATGAAGCCTCAATGGCTCAACCAGGTGGGGCGGAAGGTGTCCCATCTCTTTAGTTTTGTCCATCCTCTCAATCTTTGTCTCCTTACTTCCCAAACTATATATCAGACTGACTAAGAAGAATTTCCTGACATTTAGAGGAATTAATCAGTGGGATGATTTTCCTCCAGAAGTTGTGGGTGCTCCATCACTGCAGGGTTTTAGGAAAAGATTGAACAACCATTTGTCTGAAATAATATAGGGTTTCCTGTCCAAGCAGGGGGTTGGACTAGAAGACCTCCAAGGTCCCTTCCAAGTCTGTTATTCTGTTAAATTCATCCTTCAGACTTATACTGTTTCCATTTAGAACTAGCAAAAGAAAATTCGTTGTGTGAAGTACGGAAATCTAAGGGACACAGAGGGAAATTATGTTTGGGAGGAGGAGAACAGAAGCAGGATTTAAGCTGGGGGGGGGAGAGAAATAAAATCTCTATATTTTTTTCATTTGGACATGTAGAAAAGCAAGGATTGAATTTATCTAGACATTTGGTACAAGAAATGTGCAAAATCCGTCATACTGGATGTTAAGTCCTTCATGAAATGGCAATGACACGAGAAGGTGTTGTAGTTCTCAGGAACCTCTTTATTTCTGTTCAGCATACTGGTTACAAGACGCCGACAACGCCCAAATCTCCCTGCCCTTTTTATAGGCAATTCCCGGGCCAAACTGCAACATTTGGCACACTTGCACTCGCGCATGCGCACGAGTGCTGGCGACAGCCAGTCTGGTCCTGCGCAGCTTGCACCTGCCCGGGACCGTTGCAATGCCCCGAGCCTTCTTTCAAAGACTCAGGACATAACACTGGAGAATTCCAGATTTCCCATTTCTCCTCTAAATCATGCTGATGTGTTTTTCCAAAAGTTGCTCTGACAGTCTTCCAGAGTCAGTCCTCCAAAATGGAAGCATGTCTGACTATCATGAACTGCATTCAGTGTAAAAAACTAACTTTCTAGAAAATTATTAGACCTTCCCTGGAGTAGTCACCACAACATGGCCTGGAGGAGAAACACAACGTTCCATTTCTAGTCCATTTTGCATGTATCTGTTTTGCTGATCCCGTTCCAATTCTATAATTCATTTCATTGCTGATCAGTTTTGCTGTTGCTTCTGAATGCCAATTCTATTCACTTTCAGCCCTTGCCTTACTCCCAATGTGTGGAGCCTTGTCAGCCTGGATATTTCAAGGTGGTCCAGGAAGGAAAACCACCCTGCTGCTACAACTGCATCCCCTGTGCAGAAGGGAGCTTTTCCACCAAAGAAGGTGGGTTAGTGAGAATCAAAACAGCCCTTCAGAAAGTTTCCTGCAGATCTTTTCTGAGAAGATATTTCTAATTTGGGTATTGTGGAGAGGGAGTATTAATTTAATTATCAGAATTAATTTCACCAAGGAGATCCCAAAAATATGACCTGCAAGAATGTATTGGAATGAGATGCTGAGATGTAGAAGAAGCCAAGTAGCTATGAGAAGCATCTGCAACTTTGTGGAAGATCAGTTGAAGTTACATGAAGCAGCTTGTTGTTACACCATCACAAACAGAATGATGTTGCTTCTAGAGTACGAAGTTCTCCATTGAGATGAATGAAAGCCAACTCACACAGGACCTCGTCGGTAATCTTGTCATCTCCATTCTAGTAGAAATATTTCTGTCTACCCATCTTCTCCCAAGATATCCGAGGAGTAGGCAATCATAGTCTGTGTTTCCTGTGGAATACAGGGGGAACACATTGGGGGAATACATTGCTATTGGAGAGGAATCTCTCCTTATTATGTCTATTAGAGAGAAAGGTCAAACCAGACAAGTTTATCTACCCCCTTTTAATCATTAACCATTGGGATTTGGTGGGAGAAAATGAATCTATAAATAGTTGAACAATATTGGTATTGTATTTCAATTTTATTCTTCAATTAATGAGTAATGGGACAAATCAAACTCCATTTTTGAAAAACAGAATATTCCAACCCTGTCAGTTTGGCCAATCCCAGTCCATTAGGGACCTTCCTACATGATGTAGATGGTTGTCCCTTCTCCCCTTTTGCTTCCTAGAGTTGTCTGACCCTAATCTAGCCACATTTTCACACTTGATCCACATACTAATGCAAAGAAGCACAGCTATACACATACTCCTAAATTTTTATTTCTGCCTTCCATCCCCCTGCTGATGAATACACACAAATTCAGAAGGGTTTCCTGATTTCAAATTTTAATTCCCGTCCTATAAATTCATGGTAAATATACATTTGTCCTCCGCAGATGCAGACCAGTGCACCAGATGTCCAGATGATCAGTATCAGAACAAGCATCGAGATCAATGTATCCCCAAAATTGTCACCTGTTTGTCCCATCAAGAGTATTTGGGAATTATTCTTACTTTATTTGCCCTGTTCCTAATCTTAACCACAGTTTTAGTCTTGGGAATCTTCATTAAATTCCAAGAAACTCCCATTGTCAAAGCCAACAACCGAGACCTCTCCTATATCCTCCTGATCTCCCTTCTGCTTTCCTTCCTGACTTCCTTTCTCTTCATTGGTCAGCCAAGAAGAACCACCTGTCTTCTCCGACAAACAATTTTCAGCATCATCTTCTCCATTGCTGTGTCTTCTGTCTTGGCCAAAACAATTATGGTGGTGCTTGCCTTCCTGGCCATAAAGCCAGGAAACAGAGTGAGAAGGTGGCTGGGGAAGAATCTGGCCAACTCCCTCATCCTTTCTTGTTCCAGTGTCCAGGTTGTCATTTGTTTCACCTGGTTAGGAGTCTTTCCTTCATTCCCTGATTCTGACATGTATTCGCAGCCTAGAGAGATTGTTCTGCAGTGCAATGAAGGCTCTGTCACTATGTTTTATGTTGCCCTTGGTTACATGGTCTTTCAGGCTGCCATTTGCTTCATGGTGGCTTTCCTGGCCAGGAATCTGCCTGCTTCCTTCAATGAAGCCAAGCTGATCACCTTCAGTATGCTGGTCTTTTGCAGTGTCTGGATCTCCTTTGTGCCTACCTATCTGAGCACCAAAGGGAAATTCATGGTTGCTGTGCAAGTCTTCTCCATCTTGGCCTCCAGTGCTGGGCTTCTGGGCTGCATCTTCATCCCTAAGTGTTACATCATTTTGCTAAGGCCAGACCTGAATACAAAGGAGCAACTGATGTTCAAAGCTGAAGTAAAAAAATGATTCTGATGGATGTTCTGGGGATATAATTCTCACCCAATATAATTCCCACCAATTGGGTACTTTTCAGGAGAAAACATTATCAGGCTACTTTTTGAAGTGATCTCCTGGCTAAGTCTAATTTCCATGTTTTCATGTTTCTGTGTCTGGCAGTATTATTTAGCATTTTAGGCTTCATTATTAGCCTTTAAGTGAGGATGTTATTAGCATTTTAGTTTGCCAGTGTTGGTCTCCTTTTAGACTTTAGAAAGAATGCTTTTCTTCTGTTTTTTTCTATGGGAAATAATCTAGCCTTTTCAGCAACTGAACCTTAGACAGTGTATTCTGAAAGTAGTTAAATAGACTTGCAAGTTTTAAGTAAGAAACAAATCAAGCCTGGAAAGGGCATGATGTAACCCATAAATTTACCATTTGTGGAATGTAATCTCTCATCAATGTTTTCTATTGTTCAGTTTTCTTGGGTAATAAATGTCATTCATTCTTTCTTTAGTTGTTTTCTGATTTATCACATATACCAAATTTTTGTATCATTTGTTTCTGTGCCCTATCAAAAGACTTGGACCACGCACCGTTCCCAAAAATGTTTTTCACTGTGATTTATATTGTTGGGTAGGGGTGAAAAGGCTAATTTTGCAAAACAAAAAATGTTTTTAATCTCTCAAATTCAGAGAAATTTTCTTTTTTTATTGAAAATTTTTTAAATTTTACAAAAAAGTTCCCTTCCCCGAACCCTCCCCACCCTCCCCTACCCTCCCCCGACCTTCCCAGAGCTGAATACAGGCTTAATTGAAATTTTAAAAAAAGAGTGAGGGAACGGCCCACTCTGCCTTGGCCCTGACCCAGGTCAGCCGGGAGCCAATGTACAATTTTGTGGTGGCCATCTATGCTGCAACGCATTCAGTCTTAGCTCCATAAGCGCCCCCCCCGCAATGCCTGAGAGAACAGTGAGGCTCCTCCATGGACCATGCCTTGGCACTTGCCCCGATCCCACTCCCTTCTGCCAGAGACCCTCAGATCTGTTGCACTCCTGCCCAGGACCCCACAGGCACCCTTGACGCGAACGGGGTAGAGCTGGCCACATCCACTCCATCCACCGCTACCCAGTAGGCCACACCCACCCTGGCCACACACCCCTGCCCCCCTGAGCGCAAGTGCAATGCTAATGCGACCCTCAATTAAATTGAGTTTGACACACCTATTATATAACAAGGGAGAAGTTTCTTAGAGGCTTTTTATTTTCATTGACTCTTCCAGATAAAAAGGAGCATGTCACATGGATGGATGGATAGACGGACAGACATCTTTTTGAATCATATGCATTCAATTCCAGCATGGGAATAAAAGTAAAGCATCTACCCTAAAAAATAAAGATCTGAATAATAAGAAACGCACAGTAAGTCTAAGGCAACATCATCCTCAAAAGTCCACAATAAGAAAAAGGTAACTGTACCTTCATCTAAGCAAAAACACAGCATCATAAAATAAGCATCACTTATAATAACATGAAAGAAAACCAACTGGAAATCAACCAAGCAAAATGACAGGTGTCCCAAATGCCCACAGAACAATTTGGTCTTGGATGCTTTCTAGAAATCCATTATATTGAGTTATATCAGGACTTCTTCAGTTTAATTCCCAGCTCATCCTGCAGGGAGGACTTTGCAAAACTTCTACATCTCCAGATAATTATTAGTAGAATGATAGTGATTTCTTTCTTGCTTTCATGCTAAATGTCAAGAGATTCTTCTCTCCTCCAGAGATTCTTTGGAGCGGATCAACAGACTCAGGAGCAATACATAGTAATCTTTGGCATCATGAAAGTTAGTGCATAAATGGTCTTGTCACCTTGGGAAGCTGGCCTGAGCTTCATGGCCACCAGGAGGTCTGTTGTTGTGTTGACCCATGTTTCCATCATTTGGGAAGTCTTCTCTGGACTTCATACTGTATTAGAAAAGTCAGTCTTGCTGCTATCTGCCTTCAGCTTCTCCAAACTTCTTCTGCTCCTCTAATTCTGAGATCAGATGCAAGGCAGGGGACTCCTTCAATTAAACCAGAAATGGACCCTCTACTTCTGCTTCTGATGGAGCTTTTGTTGGCCCAGGCAGCCTGTGGGATGCTCAGCACCAGGTGCCTCTTGACTTTGGGGAGGGATGCAAGAGACCCACTCAATCATTACAGGCCAGGAGACCATCTCATCAGTGGACTCTTCTCTGCAACAAATAATCTACAACCTGAGCTGCAAAATTTCAGTTTGAGTCCTTCTAAAAAGTTTCATCGGTAAGTTACATAATGTTGAGTGATATTATATTGTGTTGCCTTTGAGAAAGAAAGTGGGTGAAGGAAAGCAGTGAGGTTTTAATTAATTAGATCTATAGTTACGTCTGTATCACTGCTTTTTTGTAAAAAAAAAAATAGGTGCCGAAACTCACACATGTCATACAACCCGCCTTGCCTACCCTACAAATTTCCATCCCAAAAAGGTGCCAGAACTCCGTTCTGGGCATTCTATGAGAAAAAAAGCCTTGGTCTGTATACAAACAGCATGAAGTGGAACACATTCAGCACATAAAGCAAAAGTAGGTTTTAAAGCTAAGCCGCCTTGTCCAACTGATCTCTAAATAATAATAATAATAATAATAATAATAATAATAATAATGATGATGATGATGATGATGATGATGATGATGATGATGATGATGATAGAGTTAGAAGGGACCTTGGAGATCTTTAATCCAATCCCCTGCTCAGGCAGAAAACCCTATAACCATTTTAGACAAATGGCTGTCCAGTCTCTTCTTAAAAACTTCCAGTGTTGGAGCACCTACAACTTCTGCAGGCAAGTTGTTCCACTGATTAATTGTTCTAACTGTCAGGAAATTTCTCCTTAGTTCTAGGTTACTTTTCTCTTTGGTTTGTTTCCATCCGTTGTTTCTTGTCTTGCCTTCAGGTGCTTTGGAAAACAGCTTGACTCCCTCTTCTTTGTGGCAACTGCTGAGATATTGGAGCTCTGCTATCATGTCACACACACACACACCCCATCCTTCTCTTCATTAAACTAGACATACCCAATTCCACCAACCGTTCCTTATATGGAACACATTCAGCAGATAAAACAAAAGTATGCTTTAATGCTCAGCACCCTTGTCCAACTGATCTCTACATGGACAACTTACTTTCATCTCTCAAGGTGATTAGCTTGGGAAGTCATGGTTATGATCTCAGCATGTCCATCAAAGAAAAGGACAGGAGTCTCTAAGTGGTTAGTTCTGATCAATCCCAGTTCAGAAAAAAGATTATCCCTCTGTTAATGCAGCCCAGCACTGTGTTGGCTTTTTTGGCAGCTGCAGAAACACTGCTGGCTCATATTTAAGTGATTGTCCATTAGGACTCCGAGATCCCTCTCACAATTACTACTATTCCGCAAGGTGCCACCTGTGCTGTACTTGTGCATTTGGTTTTCCTTGCCTAAATGTAGAACCTTACTTTTTTCACCATTTAATTTCATTTTGTTAGATAGCACCCAGTGTTCAAGTCTGTCCAGGTCCTCCTGTATCTTAAGCCTGTTTTCTGGAGGGTTGGTGTCATCTGCAAATTTGCTGAGTTCCCCATCTATCCCCTTGTTCAAATCGTTGATGATTCTCTATATTCTATTTCCCTATCTCTTTCAAAATATAGTAGAGTCATACACAAATACATGCACATTATAAAAATATAACCTGTATAATATAGTCCTTTGAATGAATCACAATTCCCATTTCTACATGGTAAGGTCCATGCTTGTTTCTGAGCTGCATTTTCAGACATGGTTTGCCATAATCTTTTCCTGGGATGTTTTTGGACTCCTCAGCCTGAGGTGTGAGAGAATCCAAGGGACAACAATACCCAGATTGTCTGGAATGTGTCTGTTTCAAACAATGTAAGTAGAGAAGAGGAACGTTGGGGACAAAAACTTGTGCAGTCACAATAGCATATATGAAATACATTAACAGAATAACAGAGTTGAACCAACCCTCTGCACAAGCAGGAAACCCTATAACATTCTGGACAAACAGCTGTCCAATCTCTTATTAAAAGCCTCCAGTGATGGAGCATCCACAACATCTGAAGGCAAGCCATTGCACTAGTTAATTATTCTCACTGTCAGGAAATTTCTCCTTAGTTCTAGGTTGGTATTTTCACTGAATGTAACATTATGGCAAAATCCATATATCTTTTCAGGAAAACAGTTGTGTTCTACTGGAAAATTCTGCCCTTCCTTTTTGCCATCCAGGAAATCAACAAAGATCCCCTCCTCTTACCCAACCTCACCCTGGGTTACAACCTGCATGACAACTTTCGAGACAGAGGATTGACATTGGATGGTCTATTGGATTTGCTTTCGACTGGAGAGGCCAATGTTCCCAATTACAGCTGTGGAAGGAAGAGGAACATGCTGGTTCTCCTGGAAGAGACCAACTCTGACATATCCATCCTTATGGCTGCCATATTGGGCATCTACAAAATCCCACAGGTATAGAGCAAGTGCATGGCTGCAAGTTTATTCCAGAGCAGTTCAAGGAGATTTCCTCCATAGAAATGTTAAGCATGGATTACGGTGTACAATTCATCTTTACATCCTCTTTCAGTCTCCCAAAGAGACAAGCATAAATACAGCCATAATTAACAGTTATCACTGAGTACAAATATTAGTTCAAAATGTATGATTGCTCAGATCTCGCCCTATGCAGGCTCTCTGGAAACATCAACTTTTCATAAAATGAGCTCTGGATTTCTTTTTAACCTTCCATTGATGACAGCTACATTCTCTGCATTTCTGATCCCCTATTAAATCCACCAAGGTAGGCTGGAATCTTCCAGCTACTACCTGTTATGTCCCGAACCTTGCAAACGGGCTCGGGGCGTTTGCAGGCAGTCCCGGGCAGTTGCAAGCTGGAAAACACACTACGGGGTATACTGGGGGTTTGCCCCTACTTTGATGATGTCTTAATTGCAGGAGACTCCACACACATTCTAGCTGAAAGGCTGTTTTATTAAGATTCAGGAAGACAGGCCTCAAGCTTAAGAAGGACAAATGCAAAATAGGGGTGCCTTCTATTGAATTTTTGGGATTCAAAATTGATGCTGCTGGGTTTCACCTGCTGAATCCAAACTAACTGCCATTTTAGAAGCACCTAGGCCAAAGTCTAAGGCCGAACTTCAGGCCTTCCTGGGCCTCCTGAATTTTTACAGTTCTTTTCTTCCACATGAAGCTAGTGTAGCTGAGCCTCTTCTCAGGCTATTAGACAAACAAGCAGTGTGGCAGTGGTCACAAACACATGAGGCTAGTTTCAATGAGGTCAAGGCCTCTAACAGTGTACTTGCACACTTCAATGAGTCCCTTCCTGTGTGCATCGTTTGTGATGCTTCCCCTTACGGGGTCGGAGCTGTCCTGAGCCACCTCAGGTCTGATGGAACTCAGGTTCCTGTTGCATATTACTCCAGAACATTGTCTTCTGCTGAGCGCAACTACGCTCAGATAGACAGGGAGGCTTTAGCTGTTGTTGCTGGAATTAAAAAATTCCATGATTTTTTATATGGCAGGCATTTCACAGTCTTCACTGACCATAAGCCTCTGCTGGGACTGTTTACCACATGTAAGCAAACTCCCCAAATCATTTCACCTAGAATGCTCAGGTGGTCTATTTTTTTGTCTGCATATAATTTTTCCTTACTTCACAAGCCTGGGAAAGAGATGGGCCATGCTGATGGCCTCAGTAGATTACCCCTGCCGGTAATAGAAGCTGACCCCGCGCCAGCTGTTAACATTCTATCCATCCAAGCCTTGCCAGAGTCCCCTCTGAACGGCAAGGATGTAGCCGCTGAATCGGGCACAGATCACACACTTTCACGTGTCCTTTCTTGGGTTTTGTCTGGTTGGCCTGAGCACTGTCCTAGTCCTGAGTTTCAGAGTTTCTGGTCTAAAAGGAACAAGTTGTCCACCTCTCAGGGTTGTCTGCTTTGGGGAAGCAGAGTTGTCATTCCCACCTCAATGAGGACTAGGATCTTAGGTTCCCTCCACGAGGGTCATCCTGGCATTGTTTGAATGAAGGCCCTTGCGCGCAGCCACTTGTGATGGCCTGGTCTAGACAAGGACATTGAGGCTAAGGTGCATGCATGCCACCTGTGCCAACGCTCTCGCCCAGAGATGCCCCAAGCTCCTGTGCATAGATGGGAGGAAACACAGTCCCCATTGTCTAGGGTGCACATTGACTATGCTGGGCCCTTTCAGGGCCAATTCTTCTTGGTCCTCGTTGACAGCATTCAAAATGGCTTGAGGTTGTACCTGTCTCATCCACCACCACTGCAAAGAATATTCAGGTACTGAGGGGGATTTTTGCTGCACACGGGCTCCCAGATGTCATTGTGTCTGACAACGGCCCTCAATTTACGTCCTCCGAATTCCAAGCTTTCTTGCAGGCCAACATGATTCGTCATGCCACTTCTGCACCCTTCCACCCGTCCACCAACGGTATGGCTGAACGCATGGTTTGCATCACCAAGGACGCCTTGAAGAAACTCACCTATGGGGACTGGCATCACAGGTTGGCTGACTTTCTCCTTTCTTATCGCACCACACCGTCCACTTCTACAGGGAGAAGCCAAGCTGAACTTCGCTGGGGGCGCAAACTGACTACGAAGCTTGACCGGTTGCATCCGGACAGACTACCTTTATTTACCTCACACCCTAGGGCACCTAGACAACTACTTGTGGGTGCCCCGGTTTGGACTCGCAATTACGGGCCTGGTCATACATGGGTCCCAGCTTCTATTTCCAGGGTCACAGGTCCTCTGTCCTACGAGGTCTCCCTGGACAACGGTCGTGTCCTTCGTCGGCACATTGACCAACTCCGCCCTAGACGGGACCTTCTTACTGAGACTCCTGGGTCTTTTCTAGGGGGGAGGGGGACCCCCTTGAGCAAAGGGAAGGGCACGAGCTGCTGCCCATCGCCAATGATGGAGCCACAAACGGCACATTCCAAGATTCCACGATTGCCCCAAACAGGAATTCTAAGAGCCTATCCAACCACCAGGCATTCACGCCTACTCTAGCCAGGGAGTCACCCCGGGGGTACAATCACTATTCACCTGCACAGCACAGTACTCCAGTCAGGGAGGATACCCGGGAGCATCCCAATAAATCATACCCCGCAAGAGAGCTGGCACATAATCCCCAGAGTTGGCCTGACCTTACCCCAAGTCCTACAGGGGGTCAAACATACAGGGAGGTGGTCGAGGAACCAAGTCCCGACCGCAACACCTCTATCCCAAATCAGGGAGTAACTGAGTTTTGGGAAGGTACAGAAACCCACACGAGCCCGGACACAGAACGGGGTTTAGGGGATGGACAGCCTCCTGACAGGTCTTGGACGGACCTAGGAGGTTCTACAGAGACGCCCAGCAGTGGCTATCACTTCAAGGGGCCCGAGGGCCTACAGCTAGGCGGGTCAACCAGGTCACAAAGTGACAGAAGCCCTGGCCTGATGAGCCCGGTGGGCAAGCAAGCAGGCCAGGCATTGGGGCAAAGTCCTTGGAAGACACCAAGGCATGATAAGGAGAACAGGCTCACGTCACCCCTCAGTCGGGGAACACCTGTCAGAAACCCAGAGCTGAGAGGGTCACAGAGAGCAAGGAAATCGCCTAAGTATTTAGAAGATTACATAACATCTTACATAAGATTACATAAAATTGATGGCCAGTAAACAGTAGGAGCACTGGGGAGTAGAACATTGCATTAAGAAATGATTGTATGTTGGTAGTAGTTTTAGCCCGGGGGAAAGGGGTGTTATGTCCCGAGCCTTGCAAACGGGCTCGGGGCATTTGCAGACAGTCCCGGGCAGGTGCAACCTGCCCGGGACCAGACAGGCTGTCACCAGCGCCTGTGCGCATGCGCGGGTGCTGGCGTGGGAAAAGTAACAAATTGAGCCAGGAAATGCGTATATAAGAGGCTGGGAGTTTTTGGGCGTTGCTGAAGCCTTCATCTGTAACCTGAACACAGAATAAAAGAAAACCTGAGAACTACAACTGCTTCTCGTGTCTTGCCTTTCGCGAAGGACTCAACACTACCTAAGCTCTGACATTATATTTTCAGGATCTCATACGTTGGCTTTGTAAAAACCCCAAATAAAACATAAATCTTCTTTTTGTTTCCAGATCAGCTACACTTTTATTTCACCAATCCTGAGTGATAAAACTCAGTTACCCTTTTTCTACCGGACCGTCCCCAAAGAAGGTGTTCAGAACCTGGGGATTGTTAAACTGCTGCTGTATTTTGGGTGGATATTCATTGGTGTCTTTGCTGCAGACACTGATAATGGAGAACATTTCATTAGGACCTTCATTCCAGTGCTGGCTCAGAATGGCATCTGTGTTGTTTTTTCACAAATCATATTATTAAAAGCTGAGAACCACAAGTATCTGATTTCTGTTTTCAACATGTGGATCCAAATCAATGTATTTGTTTACTATTCAGAGTTTACATTCATAGAAGGAGCTTTTTTTCTAGAAAACATATTCAATTCCTTGAGAAAGCCTATTGTGGGGAAACTTTGGATCACAACAGCTTTGTGGGATCTCACCATCGAATTATCGTATAATACTCTTTCTTTCAGATATACCCACAGTATTTTTTCTTTCCTTATCCAGACCAGCCAAAGGACCACATTTAATGATTTAATGGATTTCTATTTTTATATCGAAGCATTTATGGTTAAAAAATTTCACTGTTCATATGGAAAGCCTGCCTTGTCTGTGAAAGGCTGGACAAGGTGTACAGAGAAAGAGAACTTGGAGACTCTGCCTCAAGAGAAGATCGAAAAGATCTTCTCTCTAGATAGCTCCTTAACTTACAATGCCATCCAGATTGTGGCACATGCCTTAAATGTGGCCTATTCATCTCAATCTCAGAGGATAAGGATGGAGAGAAAAAGCAAGCTGGAAGTCGAAAAGATCCAGCCATGGCAGGTATTCCCTTATAGGTTCCATGTGTATTGCTAAGGGTGACAGATAGATGATGAATGTCACAAAACACTCTCTGAGAAATGTGGAATATGTTGAGAAAAAAGTTATGAAACATTTTCTTTCATAAGATCCCTTATCTTCCTCTTATTTTTTTCCTTTGGCCTCCAGAATTGCTGAATGGCAAATTATACATTGGCTGTGTTGTTGCACACCACTACAATTCTTTTATCTCAGGTGCGTTAAGCTTTTCTTTCTTCAGATTCTAGAATTTGGTGCTTGTGGAAAGGGATTTTGAATTCAATCCCAATATATTACAATGTAAAACAACTTTGAACTTAATGGGGATGAAGATTCGTTCTCCAAGCTTGTGGGTTGGTTTCTGAACATTTCATTACCAGGCTAGATAACATCTTCAGTGGAGTTTAGGGGATGTCAGCGTTGGTGTTCATCTGTTTATAAGGGTTTCGGATGTGGGTGTGTCATGTGAGGGTTTTGTGATGGGTCAGGTGTGAGAGAGAAGTGGGGGGCCTTGCATGGGTTGGTTAAGGGTCTGTGCTGTCAGTGCTATCCCTGATTGGCTGTGTGGATGATTTGGATTGTGAGGAGTTTGCAGGCTTGTTGTAGGTCAACTTGTCTGTTGATGGAATTGCTGGTGGAATGCAGGCTTCAATGAATTCACGAATGTGGCAGGTGGTAGTGTGGCCGATTATTTTTGTGATGCTCAAATTAAACTGGTATTGTTCGGTGTTTTTTTTTATTATTTTTTTTCCTTTTTTTAGGGAAGAATGGCTGGCTTTTATTTTTATTTTAATTTTTGTAAAAAATTTTATTTTCAATTTTACAATACATAACAATCTTACAAATACTTCAGATAAAAAATAAAACAAATTGATACACGCCACATTCAGTCTTGCCCACCCATTTTCCCCCAAACCGCATCCCACCTCAAACCAACTTACTTCTTTCCCTCTTTTTCTTCACTCACCCCCTCTCCTCCTTCACCTCAACCTTCCTACATACTTCTCACCTTCTTCTCCTCCCTCTTGATGCGGTCCAGGGGAAATGCCCGAGCAGTTCCTCTCTCAAAATTAAAACATTAATATTATATACAATAAAACTATTTCTATTTTATCTGAACTACTTAAACTTCAACCAATCCATCCCCACCCCCCTCCCCCTCCGACTTCCCAGAGCAAAATACAGGATTATGCAAACATATGAAACATAATCTATTTAAGTTTACTTATTATAAAATGAACAAAATCATAAAAACCCTTAACTCTCTTCAAACTTTGACATCATAAGTTTATAAACAAAATCATTACTCAATAGAATAAGTGAAACTTTGTAGTTCCATATTTGTTCTGAAATATTCTATCCATCTTCTCCATACATTAAAATATCTCTCTTGTGAATGGTCCTTTAAATAAGCAGAAATTTTAGCCATTTCTGCTAAATTAGAAACCTTAAATACCCATTCTTCTAAAGAAGGCAGAGTATCCTTCTTCCAATATTGACCCACCAGTAATCTTGCTGCTGTTATTAAATTCAACATTAAGATAGTTTCTTTAACATTAAAGTCCACGAAAATTCCCAAAAGAAACAGTTGGGGAGTAAACTTAATCCTCCTTTTAAAAATCTTTTGAATGTTCCACCAAATCATAATCTAGAAGGCTTTAATAACTTTACAGGTCCACCAAACATGAAAATAGTTTGCATCCAACCAACCACATCTCCAACATTTAGGTCGCAGGTTCGGGTACATACAAGACAACTTTTTAGGATCCAAATGCCATCTATAAAACATTTTGTAAAAATTTTCCCTCAAATTCTGGGCCTGCGTAAATTTAACATCTCTAGTCCAAATTTCCTCTCATAAGTCCAACGAGATCGGTTCTTGAATATTCTGGGCCCATTTAATCATACAATCTTTAACTAACTCTGTTTCTGAATCCAATTTTATTAACTCATTATAAATTCTTTTAATATGGGCACATTTCTGATCCTTGATCTGAATTACCAAATTTTCATCTACTAAAGTAATTCCCACTTTCTTATCCAAAGTCCATCTCTGCACAATTTGCAAGTATTGAAACCACGATTGTAAAATGTTTTCTTGCCTTAACACATCAGAAGACTTTAATTGCCAATCAGTACCCGACCAAATAAGTAATTCTTTATACAAAATGTTGTCAAAAATCACCCCCTTAGAAACCCACTGGATTGCTTTTCCAGGGATCCCCCAATAGGTATTTTATAATTTAACTTATAATAATATTTTTTCCAAACTCGAAGTAAAGCATATCTTAAAATATGTGACTTAAAGACCAAATCTACTTTCTTATCAAAAATTAAATATGCATGCCAACCATATAATAAATCTCACCCTTCAAGAACAGGAATATCTTTATTTGTTAAATTGAGCCAGTCACTTACTGAAGTTAAAGTGGCCGCATCATAATAAAATTTCAAATTTGGTTCTTTAAGTCCACCTCTTTCTCGAGCATCTTGTAAAATCTTAAACTTTACCTTTGATTTCTTCCCACCCCAAATAAATTTATTAATACCCTTCTGCCACTCATCCAAATTAGCATCCTTCCTTAAAATGGGTATCATCTGAAACAAAAAAAGAAACTTTGGTAGAACATTCATCTTCACTACTGAAATTCTCCCCAATAATGATAGTTGTAGCTTTTGCCAATTATTTAAATCTTTTTGAACTATAATCCATAAGCACTCATAATTATTCTTATACAATTTACCATTAGATGTTGTAATATAAACTCCTAAATATTTAACCTTATTAACTATTTCATAACCGGTTGTTTCAGCTATAAAATCTTTTCCCTTCCTAGACATATTTTTCAATAATATTTTAGTTTTATTCTTATTTACCTTAAAACCAGAGACGTGTCCATACTGTACTAAAATTTCAACCAAGTCTTTGACCGAATCTGTTGGATGGGATAATGTCACAACCAAATCATCAGCAAAAGCCTATAATCAGCCTATAATCAATTTTACTTATTTTTATTCCTTTTAATCTAGATGAATCTTGAATTTTAATAAGTAAAATCTCCATTGTTAATACAAATAACAAGGGGGATAAAGGACAACCATGTCTTGTAGCTTTTCCTATTTTAAATATGTCTGTTAATCCCCCATTAATTATAATTTGCGCCGATTGTTGTTGATAAATGGCCTTGAGAGCAGACAAGAATTTATCTCAAAAATTCTTTCCTCTACAACTTTCAATAGAAAATTCCAATCTAATTGATCAAAAGCTTTCTCAGCATCTATAAATATTAAAGCAGCAGGGATTTGGTTGTTCTTATCCAAATACTCTTATTAAATTAACAATTTGTCTTACATCCCATCACATTGATCACTCATAAGTCTAGGAAAATGTGCTCCCTGTAAATATTTTTCTATATCTGAAGTTTGTATACTTTCACTAGCATATAATTTAGAATAAAATTCTAAAAAAGACTTTTTAATCAAATTTTGTTGGTAGGCTTCTTTACCTTTATAAATTATTTTATCTATAATCCTATAATTGTTTGGTGTTGATGTGGATCGATATTAAGGATTTGGGATCATGACATTTGACTGCCAGCCAGTGTTCATGGATCCTATTTTGTAATTCATATGATGTTTGTGCCATGTAGAATTGGTTGCAATGGTTATGGTTGATTCTGTAGATTACATTGTTTCTTTCATTCTTCTGCATCTTGGTTCTGGATAATTCCTGGCAGAGTGTTGTTGTGGGTTTTTGGGGTATTGCTATTCCTAGGGATTAGAGAATTCTGGCTGTCATTTTGACATCCCTTTTGTATATGGTAGAGTTAGTTTTTGCGTGATGGTTGGCTAGGTGCTATGTTGTGGTTTGGGTGCTGTGTATTGGAATACAAATTTTTTTTTGGGGGGGGGGGGAATAGCTGTTATGGAGAAAGACAGCAAGCAGCTATTTCTCTTCCACTTTTCTTAGTGTTGTGGTGCTGCAGTGTGTCCTGGCCCTTCTGAAGAGGGTCTGGACACAGCTTCTTTTGGGTGCAGTGGGTGGTTGCTTGTGAAGCTGAGGATCTGGTCCATGTGTGTAGGCTTGCAGTAGACGTGGGTTTCCAGTTCTCTGTTGTCTAGTCTCCTTATGTCAATGTTGAGGAATGGGAGTCTGTTGTCTGTTTCCTCTTCATGTGTGAATTTGATCCCAGGGAATATGTTATTGAGTAGATGGCGTGTTTCCTCAATTTGGGAGCATTTGATGATAAAGGTTTCAGAATTTTGGTTGAATGGTGAATATAGCTATGGATTAAATTTGTTGCATGATTGCTTCTGCTATTAGGCCTGATATGGGTGATCCCATCATGGTACCTTGTACTTGGTTATTTATTAATTGTACTTAATATTACAATTATCAGTGTATATCCTTGTAAAATCACCCAAAGAGTGCCAGAATCAATATTTAAGCTTTCTCTCGGAATCATATTTTCTTCAGATAACAAGTACATGGAACAGTCAATTGCAAATATTGACATTTGCTTCCCAATTTCCTAAAGCCAATCAATATTTCCAGGACTGAGTTGTACAAACTGATGCTGTGTCTTCTATATTGCTCCATCTTCTCTCTTGTGGAATCACAATGCAGGATCCAAAATAAATAATCAAGGCTCAGTGCAGTGCTTGTTATTCAGTGTGCACAGGGGAAATTCTCCAAAGAATGTTGAGATAAAACCCTGTGGACAAAAGAATGCATCTATAGTTATACAGGACATCTCAGAGAAGAGGGGGAATATTAAGTACAATTAATAAATAAGCAAATCCATGCATAGACAAATTATGCAAATTGTCCTGAGAAGAAAACAGGCTGCAGTTCAATAAGCCAAATTCCTTATATCTCTGTACAATAACATGTAAAAAAAAAACCATTCCATTTCTGTAAAAACACCTTTTCTCATACACTGTAGCTTCACCATTTCCTGAAGGACCCCCAGATCTACAACAACACCATGGAAGGAATGTACTTGGATAGGAATGGAGATTTGATGGCTGACTTTGACATTTTGAGCTGGGTGTGGTTTCCTAATAAGTCCACCACCAGAGTGAAATTTGGGAGTCTAGTCAGAGAAGGAGACACTGGAATCAAATTCAGCATCAACGAGGAAACCATCATGAAGCCTCAATGGCTCAATCAGGTGGGGCGGAAGGTGTCCCATCTCTTTACTTTTGTCCATCCTCTCAATCTGTGTCTCCTTCCTTCCCAAACTATATATCAGACTGACTAAGGAAGAATTTCCTGACATTTAGAGAAATTAATCAGTGGGATGATTTTTCTCCAGAAGTTGTGAGTGCTCCATTATTGCAGGGTTTTAGGAAAAGATTGAACAACCATTTGTCTGAAATAATATAGGGGTTCCTGTCCAAGCAGGGGGTTGGACTAGAAGACCTCCAAGGTCCCTTCCAAGTCTGTTATTCTGTTAAAGTCATCCTTCAGACTTATACTGTTTCCATTTAGAACTAGCAAAAGAAAATTTGTTGTGTGAAGTATGGAAATCTAAAGGACACAGAGGGAAATTATGTTTGGGTGGAGAAAAAAAAGAAGCAGGATTTAAGCTGGGGGGGAGAGAAATAAAATTCTGTATTTTTTTTCATTTGGACATGTAGAAATGCAAGGATTGAATTTATCTAGACATTTGGTACAGGAAATGTGCAAAATCCGTCATCCTGGAGAATTCCAGAATTCCCATTTCTCCTCTAAATCATGCTGATGTGTTTTTCCAAAAGTTGCTCTGACAGTCTTCCAGAGGCAGTCCTCCAAAATGGAAGCATGTCTGACTATCATGAACTGCATTCAGTGTAAAACACTAACTTTCTAGAAAATTATTGGACCTTCCCTGGACTAGTCACCACAACATGGCCTGGAGGAGAAACACAACGTTCCATTTCTAGTCCATTTTGCACATACCTGTTTTGCTGATCCCGTTCCAATTCTGTAATTCATTTCATTGCTGATCAGTTTTGCCGATGCTTCTGAATGCCAATTCTATTCACTTTCAGCCCTTGCCTTACTCCCAGTGTGTGGAGCCTTGTCAGCCTGGATATTTCAAGGTGGTCCAGGAAGGAAAACCAATCTGCTGCTACAACTGCATCCCCTGTGCAGAAGGGAGCTTTTCCACCAAAGAAGGTGGGTGAGTGGAATCAAAACAGCCCTTCAGATAGGAGCAAAGTTTCCTGCAGATCTTTTCTGAGAAGATATTTCTAATTTGGGTATTGTGGAGAGGGAGTATTAATTTAATTATCAGAATTAATTTCACCAAGGAGATCACAATAATATGACCTGCAAGAATGTATTGGAATGAGATGTTGAGATGTAGAAGAAGCCAAGCAGCTATGAGAAGAATCTGCAACTTTGTGGATCAGTTGAAGTGACATGAAGCAGCTTGTTGTTACACCATGACAAACAGAATGATGTTGCTTCTAGAGTATGAAGCTCTCCATTGAGATAAATGAAAGCCAACTCACACGGGACCTCGTCGGTAATCTTGTCATCTCCATTCTAGCATGGACTCAGGATAGACACATTTCTGCCTACCCATCTTCTCCCAAGATATCCAAGGAGTAGGCAATTGTGGTCTGTATTTCCTGTGGAATACAGGGGGAACACATTGGGGGAATACATTGCTATTGGAGAGGACTCTCTCCTTATTATGTCTATTAGAGAGAAAGGTCAAACCAGACATGTTTATCTACCCCCTTTTCATCATTAACCATAGGGATTTGATGGGAGAAAATGAATCTATAAATAGTTGAACAAAACTGGTATTGTATTTTAATTTTATTCTTCAATTAATGAGTAATGGGACAAATCAAACTCCATTTTTGAAAAACAGAATATTCCAACCCTGTCAGTTTGGCCAATCCCAGTCCATTAGGGACCTTCCTACATGATGTAGATGGTTGTCCCTTCTCCCCTTTTGCTTCCTAGAGTTGTCTGTACCTAATCTAGCCACATTTTCACATTTGATCCACTTGGGACACATACTAATGCAAAGAAGCACAGCTATACACATACTCCTAAGTTTTTATTTCTGCCTTCCATCCCCCTGCTGATGAATACACACAAATTCAGATGTGGGTTTCCTGATTTCAAATTTTAATTCCCATCCTATAAATTCATGGTAAATATACATTTGTCCTCCGCAGATGCAGACCACTGCACCAGATGTCCAGACGATCAGTATCAGAACAAGCATCGAGATCAATGTATCCCCAAAATTGTCACCTTTTTGTCCCATCAAGAGTATTTGGGAATTATTCTTACTTTCTTTGCCCTGTTCCTAATCTTAACCACAGTTTCAGTCTTGGGGATCTTCATTAAATTCCAAGAAACTCCCATTGTCAAAGCCAACAACCGGGACCTCTCCTACATCCTCCTGATCTCCCTTCTGCTTTCCTTCTTGACTTCCTTTCTCTTCATTGGTCAGCCAAGGAGAACCACCTGTCTTCTCCGACAAACAATTTTCAGCATCATCTTCTCCATTGCTGTGTCTTCGGTCTTGGCGAAAACAATTATGGTGGTGCTGGCCTTCCTGGCCATAAAGCCAGGAAACAGAGTGAGAAGGTGGCTGGGCAAGAATCTGACCAACTCCCTCATCCTTTCTTGTTCCAGTGTCCAGGTTGTCATTTGTTTCACCTGGTTAGGAGTCTTTCCTTCATTCCCTGATTCCGACATGTATTCGCAGCCTAGAGAGATTGTTCTGCAGTGCAATGAAGGCTCTGTCACTATGTTTTATGTTGCCCTTGGTTACATGGTCTTTCAGGCTGCCATTTGCTTCATGGTGGCTTTCCTGGCCAGGAATCTGCCTGCTTCCTTCAATGAAGCCAAGCTGATCACCTTCAGTATGCTGGTCTTTTGCAGTGTCTGGATCTCCTTTGTGCCTACCTATCTGAGCACCAAAGGGAAATTCATGGTTGCTGTGCAAGTCTTCTCCATCTTGGCCTCCAGTGCTGGGCTTCTGGGCTGCATCTTCATCCCTAAGTGTTACATCATTTTGCTAAGGCCAGACCTGAATACAAAGGAGCAACTGATGTTCAAAGCTGAAGTAAAAAAATGATTCTGATGGATGTTCTGGGGATATAATTCTCACCCAATATAATTCCCACCAATTGGGTACTTTTCAGGAGAAAACATTATCAGGCTGCATTTGGAAGTGATCTCCTGGTTAAGCCTAATTTCCATGTTTTTATGTTTCTGTGTCTGGCACTATTATTTAGCATTTTAGGCTTCATTATTAGCCTTTAAGTGAGGATGTTATTAGCATTTTAGTTTGCTAGTGTTGGTCTCCTTTCAGACTTTAGAAAGAATGCTTTTCTTCTGTTTTTTTCTACGGGAAAAAATCTAGCCTTTTCAGCAACTGAACCTTAGACAGTATATTCTGAAAGTAATTGAATAGACTTGCAAGTTTTAAGTAAGAAACAAATCAAGTCTGGAAAGGGCATGATGTAACCCATAAATTTACCATATGTGGAATGTAATCTCTCATCAATGTTTTCTATTGTTCAGTTGTCTCGGGTAATAAATGTCATTCATTCTTTCTTTAGTTGCTTTCTGATTTATCACATATACCAAATTTTTGAATCATTTGTTTCTGTGCCCTATCAAAAGACTTGGACCACCCACCGTTCCCAAAAGTGTTTTTCACTGTCATTTATATTGTTGGGTAGGGGTGAAAAGGCTAGTTTTGCAAAAGAAATAATGTTTTTAATCTCTCAAATTCGGAGAAATTTTCATCAGCTCCAGGCCAAATTTAGAGTGTCTGAATTTCAGGCAACAATTGGAGAAAATAAAACTGCAACACCTTTTTTTTTAATCCAAGGGACATTTGTTCATTAATAAAATATTTTATAATTATTAAGATCTACCAAACTGTTAGAAGAAAGTATGTTCTCTTTTTTCTGTAATCTATCCTGTCTAACAATCAAAAGTACTTTTTATCAGATCAGAAGTACTTTTTATTTATTTGAGGGGTCCTTGGTGTTCTTTGAGCTTGCTTGTTTTCTTGCAGACATTTCATTACCAAACTAGGTAACATCATGAGTGCTAGTAACTATCATCAGTGACTATCACTGATGATGTTACCTAGTTTGGGTAATGAAACATCTGCAAAAAAACAAGCAAACTCAGAGTGCTCAGGACTCGTCATTTCAATCCTGAGCTAGAAATATTTATTAGCAATTTTTTTTCATTTTTATGCAAGAAAGGCATAAGAGGGTTGCAGTCATGAATAAATGTAGATAATTTCCTTTCTGTAATCAAAGAAGTTAATTTATCCGTTTCAGCTATTCTAACAAATTCACCAGCCATTTCTCCATAGTGGGTTGTGTGTCTGAGGATCCCATCAGGGGAGGGCTGAGACTGTCTAATAGACCCCACAGATCATTGGTAAGAAGGGGTCAGGATTGGGTGGGAGATGGTGGTGTGGTGTTCCTGCTTTCAAAGAGAAAAGTCAGAGGAGAGACATGTAAACAAAGCAATAGATTGTTGAAGAAACCCTGATTGGCAGATATGAAATGACATTTGATTGAAAGGGGGAAAGGAAGGATAAGCAGTGAAGATGCCTACACATTTTCTTCAAAATAAAATTAGAAAAGAGAATCTATTGCACAAGAAAGGAAATTTTTGGAAACTTCCCAAATTTCTAGATTCATGTAACCCCAAGTTGGCTTCTTTTTTTTTATTATTAATTTTTTTTTAAATTTTACAATAAAAACCCTTTCCCCAATCTCTCCCAACCCTCCCCCAAACCCTCCCCCATTCTTCCCAGAGCTGAAACAGGCTTAACTAGAGCTTAAAAGAAAAAAAATTTAAACCGAAATAAACCTTAAACTAATATCATTACACTCAATAAACAAATTATGACATACTTTAACTCCATTATATGTAAAGAACAAAAAGGAGGATAAATAAATAAAATGAAAAAGAAAAAAATAAGAAAATAATTTTTTTAAGAATAATAATAATTATACTTCTACATAAATATCTTAAACTTTAAATATAAATTATTCAAAAGGTAGGTGGTATTTTCTTATATCATACTTATATTGTATAAAATTTATCCATCTTTTCCACACCAAGAGATACTTCTCTTGCGATTGGTCTTTCAAGAAAGCCGAAATTTTTGCCATTTCCGCTAGATAAGATACTTTAAAAAACCATTCTTGCAAAGTAGCCAAAAATTCCTTCTTCCAATATTGCCCTATTAACAGCCTAGCCACAGTAATTAAATTTAACAATAAAATAGTCTCTTTATCATCACAATCCGAAACAATACCCAACAAAAACAGTTGTGGAGTAAATTTTATCCTTCTTTTAAAAATTCTTTGAATATTCCACCATATCTTAATCCAAAAAGCTTTTATACTTTTACATGACCACCAAATATGATAATAAGTGGCATCCAAGCAACCACATCTCCAACATTTAGACTGCAGGTTTGAATACATACGAGACATTTTTTGTGGATCAAGGTGCCATCTATAAAACATTTTATAAAAATTTTCCCTTAAATTTTGGGCTTGTGTAAATTTGACATTCCTCACCCAAATAATCTCCCATGTGTCTAATAGAATCGGTTCATCAAAATTTTGTGCCCACTTAACCATACAGTCTTTAACTAACTCAGCTTCTGAATCCAATTCCACTAAGACACCATAAATTCTTTTAATGTGAGTTCGACTTTGATCTCTGATTTGTTTTAACAAATTCTCATCCTCTCTAAACAAGCCTACCTTATAATCTATCCTCCACCTCTCCGATAGTTGTCTATACTGAAACCAAGAATAGATAATATTTTCTTGTGCTAATTCATCCATAGATTTTAATTGCCAATTTTTACCATCCCACTTAAGTAATTGTGTATAAGAAATAGTATCCATCTTAACTCCTCTCCTTATTCCTTCTATTGCATGCCATGGAATAGTCCATAATGGAATTCTTGAATCACTTCTCTAATATTTCTTCCAAACCCGAAGTAAAGAAATTCTTAAAATATGAGATTTAAAAACCCTATCGACCTTTTTATTATAAATTAAATAGGCATGCCATCCAAACAATAAATCCCATCCCTCCAGAAGGAGTATATCTACATTTGTTAAGTTAACCCAATCACTAATTAATGTCAAAACCACAGCGTCATAATACAATTTCAAATTCGGTACCTTGAGTCCACCTCTCTCTCGTATATCTTGTATAATTTTAAGTTTTACTCTTGGTTTTTTTCCTACCCAGATAAATTTATTGATGTCTTTCTGCCACTCATCTAAATTTGCTTCTTTCTTTAAAATAGGTATCATTTGAAATAAGAAAAAAATTTTTGGCAAAACATTCATTTTAATCACTGCTATTCTCCCCAAAAGAGACAATTGCAGCTTTTTCCAATTATCCAAATCCTTTTGTATTTTAACCCACAACATTTCATAATTATTTTTATATAGTTTTAAATTAGAAGCTGATAAAATAACCCCCAAATATTTTACCTTATTAACAAAACCTGTCAATCTAACAAACGTCTCCTTATCCAAGTTGGTCATATTCTTAGGCAATATTTTAGTCTTATTATTATTAATTTTAAAACCTGAAACTTGTCCGTATTGATTTATCAATTGTAACAACTCCATTACAGAATAAGTTGGTTGAGATAATGTAACAACTAGATCATCTGCAAAAGACCTTAATTTATATTATTTTTTATTAATTTCTATTCTTTTTATCTTCGATAATTCCCGAATTTTGATCAATAAAATTTCCAAGGTTAAAACAAACAGCAATGGGGACAATGGACAACCCTGTCTAGTACCCTTTTCAATTGGAAATACCTCTGATAAACCTCCATTAACTATAAGTTGTGCCGTTTGTTTTTGATAAATGGCTCAAAGGGCCTGTAGAATTTTATCTCCAAAATTCATCTCCTCGACCAATCTTAACATAAATTGCCAATTTATTTGATCAAAAGCTTTTTCAGCATCTAAAAATATCAATCCTGCAGAAATTTGATTATTCTTATCCAGATATTCTATTAAATTAATAATTTGTCTAACATTATTTTTCATATACCTTCCAGTTATAAAACCAGTTTGGTCCATGTGTATTAATTGATTCAACACAATCATAAGTCTATTAGCTAAAATTTTTGAAAAAATTTTATAATCTACAGTCAAAAGAGATATAGGTCTATAATTATTTGGTAACGTAAGATCTTGGTCTTCTTTTGGGATCAAAGATATAAAAGCTCTACCCCAAGACAAGGGGGTCTCTAAACCCTGTAATATATTATTCAAAAGTTCAACTCATCTATCAAAGTCTTATAATAAATTGATGTCAGTCCATCAGTACCAGGTGCTTTGCCTAACTTTAATTCTTTGATTGCTTTCACAATTTCCTCTATAGTAATCAATCCATTAATTTCTTGTTTCTGATCTTCTGTTAATTTAGGAAAATGAGCATCTTGTAAATATTTATCTATATCTAAAGCCTGTACCTTCCTACCCATATATAATTTTTTATAATAATCTAAAAAGATTTCTTAATCAATTCCTTCTGAAATACCAATTTACCTTTATAATTTATTTTGTCTATAATTCTCAACTTCTGTTTCTTTCGCAATTGATAAGCCAACCATCTCCCTGGCTTATTAGCATTACAAAATGTGTTCTGTTTCATATACAATAGGTTAGTTGCAGTCTGATCTGCCATTAACATATTAAATTGCAATATAAGCAGTTTTATAGATTCCTTAATCTTCTCATCTGTAGGGTTCGAAATTAAGACTTTTTCTTTTAATTTAATCTCTTCTTCCAACTCATTACGTTTCTGCACCTGTTTCTGTCTATGAATCTTATTCATTTGCATCAATACCCCACGCATATAAGCTTTACCTGCATCCCATACCATTGACATTGAAGTACCCTTATTCATATTTAAAACAAAATATTCCTTTAATTGCTCTTTAAGTTTCTGAACATTCATTTCTTGCCTAAACAAATTTTCATTCAACCTCCTAGATCTTCTCTCCTCTTTTTCAGTAACCAGTTCCATCCATACTGGACTATGATCTGTCAGTGTCCTTAGAAATATCTTTACATTCTTTACCCTAAAATATAAATCCATTGTAATAAAAAAAAAAGTCAATGCTTGAAAAGGATTGATGTCTATCCGAAAAAAAAGTGAAGTCTCTCTCTTCCAAATTATGTTCTCGCCAATAATCTCGCAACTCCCAATCCTCTTTCAAATCAAAAAAGGCCTTAGGTAATTTAGCCTGTTTAAAGGAAGTAGAAAGTCCCTTTTTATCTCTACATGTATCTAAAACTTCATTCGAAGTTGGCTTCTTGTTAGCACTTCAACACTCTGCTCAAGTCAACAAGTCATAAATGCTAATAGCAGAGAAGAGGTCTCTTCTACAGTCATGCCAACACCCTTAAATATTAGAAATATCATTACAGATATGTTTTGTATGTTGTATTATGTATGACTCCAGCTAGACTCCAGCAATATGTGGATCAAGAACTTCCAGAAGTAGAGGCAGGATTTCGAAGAGGCAGAGGAACTAGAGATCAAATTACCAACATACGCTGGATCATGGAGAAAGCTAGGCAGTTCCAGAAAAACATCTACTTCTGCTTCCTCGCCTATCCAAAACCTTTGAATGTGTAGATCGCAACAAATTGTGGCAAGTTCTTAAAGAGATGGGAGTACCTGACCATTGTATTTGTTTCTTGAGAAACCTATATGTGGGCCAAGAAGCAACAATGAGAACTGGACATGGAACCACTGATTGGTTCAAAATTGGGAAAGGAGTCCAGAAAGGCTGTATTCTGTCAACTTGCCTATTTAACTTATATGCAGAGGACCTCATGAGAAAGGCAGGAAATACTGCATACAGTTTTGGTCACCACACTACAAAACAGATGTTGAGACCTTGGAAAAAGTTCAGAGAAGAGCAATTAAGATGATCCAAGGCCTGGAGACTAAAACATATGAAGAACAGCTGTAGGACTTGGGTTTGGCTAGTCTAAAGAAAAGAAGAAATAGGGGTGACATGATAGCAGTATTCCAGTATTTGAGAGGCTGCCACAAAGAAGAGAGGGTCAAATTATCCTCCAAAGCATCAGAGGACAGGACAAGAAACAATGGTTGGAAATTAATCAAACAGAGAAGCAACCTGGAATTAAGGAGAAAGTTCCTAATAGTGAGGACAATTAACCAGTGGAGTGGCTTGCCTTCAGAAATCATGGGCACTCCATCACTGGAGGTTTTTAAGAAGAGACTGGACAGTTACTTGTCTGAGATGGTGTAGGTTCTCCTGCTTGAGCGGGGGGCTGGACTAGAAGACCTCCAACGTCCCTTCCAGCTCTATTCTATTCTAACATCCCAATTGTTGTCTTTAATTATGAGAGTTTCTTGAAATTTACTGAAGGTGCCCAAGACTAAGCCTGATCCCAAAAAACAGAAACAAGGGAAGGGAAGCTGGGATCATTCCCAAGTGGTTAAAGCACCATGCTAGGGAGTGGGAAACCATGAGTTCAAGCCCCCCTTTAGGCATGAAAACTGGCTGGGTGACTTTGGCCATCTTTCTCAGCTCAACCCACCTCTCAACCAAAGGATCAAATGTGACTTGTGGACCATAAAAATGCCCAGGTCTACATTAGTGGATCAAGGAAAGGCCATGCTGAGCCTATCAAAACACCCTTTCATGGACAATGTCAAGGTATATTATATTTCCAAAAGTCTGTCCCCTTTTTTCTGGAGTCACCCACACACCCTGCATCCACAGTGAAGATGTTTCCTTCTGCAAAAGGAAGATAGCCATAGCAGCATATGGGCTACCCCTCCTGCACCGCCTTCCCAAATCCTGGACAACAACTTTCCACACATTGGGAAGGAGGCAGGCTCTGAGCAGATGGAGGAAAATTCATTGTCAGAAAATTCTATTTATTTATTTTATATCCAGTCTTTATTATTTGTAATAATAATAGTAGTAGTAGTAGTAGTAGTAGTAGTAGTAGTAGTAGTAGTAGTAGTAGTAGTAGTAAAGTTGGAAGGGACCTTGGAGGTCATCTAGTCCAACCCCCTGCTCAGGCAGGAAACCCTACACCATTTTGGACAAATTGCTGTCCAGTCTCTTCTTAAAAACTTCCAGTGTTGGAGCATTTACTGCTTCTGGACGGCAGGTTGTCCACTGGTTAATTGTTCTTACTGTCAGGAAGTTTCTCCTTAGTTCTAGGTTGCTTTTCT
Organism: Crotalus tigris; assembly: GCF_016545835.1. Taxonomy (NCBI): domain Eukaryota; kingdom Metazoa; phylum Chordata; class Lepidosauria; order Squamata; family Viperidae; genus Crotalus; species Crotalus tigris. The sequence goes on from NW_024100264.1 coordinate 52,713, forward strand.
CCTTGATTAGTTTCCACCCATTGCTTCTTGTCCTGCCTTCAGGTGCTTTGGAAAATAGCTTGATTCCCTCTTCTTTATGGCAGCCCCTGTGATATTGGAATACTGCTATCATATCCCCCATCGTCCTTCTCTTCGTTAAACTAGAAATACCCAATTCTAGCAACGGTTCCTTCTATGTTTTAGCCTCCAGTCCCCTAAACATTTCTCTATGCCTGTGAAAAGAATAAGAATGAGATCAAGAAGGAAAGCAGGAGAGATATGAGGAGGATGTGTGTGTAAGCCACTCAGTGTCACCTCGCATCCTGAGATGAGCAGCATATAAATTTGATAAATAAATACATAAATAAATAAAGTAGGAGTGATCCTGACTATTGGCTTTCATTAAGTGAAAGGACGTTTCATTCATCACTTGCTTCTGCCTCTGCAGATATACTGTGTGGGGTAGAGGCAATGGGGCAGATTGACAAAATGTTTCTCATGATATCACCTGGGTCTTATCTCAAGATTCACATACAAAATGTCAGGGTTGTACGGTGATGCCACAATCCCCATTTCATTTCCTCACCACTGTGATTTGCAGTAGATATTTATAGAAGCAAAGTATTTAGGACTCAGGGTGAAATGCTCTTCATCAGACTATCATTTTGGCAGAGAGGTTCAGATAGACTTTTCTACCTGTTGGATCAGTATGAGACAACCAGAGATGTCTCATCTTGGATATCTCTGTCTGAGGTTATATAACAGACATGTCAAACACAAGAACCGGGGGCCGGATGCGTCCCGCGAAGTGGTTTCATGTGGCCTGTGAAGCCATCCTGGAAACAGTGAGGGAACGGCCCCCTCTGGCTTTGGAAGAATATCTGAAGAACAATGATGAAGATGCACAGAAATTAGTATATCAGGAAGGCTTACTAACTACTGGAGAGACCAAACTGGCCTACAAGAAAGACCAAATGAAGAACAGAATAGAGGCATGGGAAGACAAAGCACTACATGGCCAATACATGAAAAAAATAGCTGGGAAAGCAGATAATAATAAAACCTGGCAATGGCTAAGAGCAGGAAAATTGAAGAAAGAGACCGAGGGACTAATTCTGGCTGCACAAGACAAAGCCTTAAGGACAAATGCATACAAAGTCAAAATTGAGAAGACAGCAACAGACAGTAAGTGCCGCCTATGCAAAGAAGCTGAAGAAACAGTGGACCACTTGGTAAGCTGTTGCAAGAAGATTGCACAGACTGATTACAAGCAGCGGCATGACAACGTAGCAACAATGGTGCATTGGAAGATCTGCAAAAAATATCATTTGCCTGTAAGCAAAAACTGGTGGGATCATAAAATAGAGGAAGTCATAGAAAATGATAAAATTAAACTGCTCTGGGACTTCAGAATTCAAACAGACAAGCACCTGCAACATAACACCCCAGAGTTAACAATTGTCGATAAGAAAGACAAAAAAGTCTGGATAGTGGACGTGGCCGTGCCTGGAGATAGCAGAATAGAAGAGAAAGAACTGGAGAAGATAACAAAATACAAAGACCGACAAATAGAAATAGAAAGGCTGTGGCAAAAGCAAGCAAGGGTAGTACCAATAGTAATAGGCTCCTTAGGTGCAATCCCAAAACAACTGGAGCACCACTTGAATACCATTGGCATTGACAAATTTGCTATTAGTCAATTGCAAAAGGCGGCCTTATTAGGAACTGCTTCCATCCTGCGACGATATCTGTAATACCATCAAAAATCCACATCTGCCTATCCAAGGTCCTGAGTAAGGACTCGATAGGTAGACAATATGCCAAATCCAGTCTGAACATCTGGCTGACTGTGCGATGATCCATAATAATAATAATAATAATAATAATAATAATAATAATAATAATAATAATAATAATAATAATAATAATCCCCCAGTGAGGCACTACCTTGACGTGGTTGTGGGGCTTGTGTACTCTGAGGAAGGTGAGAGCTATGCCAGAAGTTCAACCATACTGGACAGGTCTCATCAGAGGACTCAGACAAAGAGTGTCTCTCCCATAAAAAATATGGTGAGACGTAAATTGCAGAATGCCATACCGGCTCGGATGTCGCCCGGGTTAACAAGGTCCGCGCTAGATATTGGAGTTCCTTGATATCTGGTGAAAAATGGGTTACAGGACTCAGGACTGTTGGCTGAGCAACCAGGGCCAGCAGCTGCAGAACTACTGGAAGAAAAGGTGTTTACCCGTCGCAGATACACAGTGATTGAAAACAAAGAAATAATGATTTGTTACTACAGATCAAGTCCAACAAGAAGAGGATATCTAAATCGAATGCACCAGTTCTGGAAAGAACAACATCCAGAATCAGAAATAATAGAACAGAGACTAGCAGATCAACGCCGATTTATAACACGAAATAAATATTCACAGAAACAGAATTGGACGAACTGCAAAGGTTTACCCAGGGCAAAGAAATCAAAGCCTTACCAGAAGTAATTCAGAATGTAGAGGCAAACAGGGGGAGTTAGCAATGAAGGATCTAGCAGAGATATACAACTGTTCTCATTTGGAAACCAGGCACCTCTACCTCAGGAAGAACAAAACCCTCTAACTAAAGAAATAAAAGAATTGAAACAAAGAATAATGAGCATCTAGAACAGCACAAAAACAACAGAATAAGGCTGCCTGCATTGAAGCTTGTTCCAAAGAAACAGCTAGCACAAGCATTAAAAGATGCAAATACTGCAATATCAAGTATAAGCACCAATTCACTGCAAGAAACAAACCAACTAATGTACAGCACAGCTGCAGTTATAACAGAATACCTGGGATGCAAAATCAACAAAGAAGAAAAACAAACAAATAGTGCACCAGAAAAATGGAAGGTTAGACTAGAAAATAAGATCAGCAAATTAAGATCACATGCAAGCAAGCTAGAACAGATGAAAGAAAAGAAGCTGAAGAACAAGAAGACCAAAGAATACCTAATCAAGAAATACCACTTAGAAACAAGGAAGATCAAGGAAGCACTGGAAATAATAAAGCAACAAATAACAGCTATAGCCAGGAAATCAGTAGATATGAAGCTCGAATTGCAAACTATAGGCAGAACCTCCAATTTCAATCCAATCAGAAACGTTTCTACCAATCCATCAATGGAGAAACTGCAAGGAATCAGTCAGTACCTGACAAGGAAGAAACAGTGCAGTTCTGGAAGCAGATATGGGATAACCCAAAGAAATACAACAAGGATGCGGCTTGGTTAAAAGAGGTGGATGCAAATAAAACAGAAGTTGAAATGAAAGAACTAGTAATAACAAAAAAAATGTGTAGAAAAAGAGCAAAGAAAATCAAAAATGGTTCAGAACCAGGTGAAGATGAACCAGTTGAAGATGAACTGCATGGGTTTTGGTTGAAACATCTAACTGTTATACACCCACTCATTGCCAAACAGTTCAACAATATACTACAAGGAGGAGAAATTGAAAAGTGGCTAACAACTGGGAAAACCTACCTAATAATGAAAAATCCAGCAAAAGGGGCAACACCAGGTAACTACAGGCCAATTACCTGCTTACCAACAACTTTCAAATTACTAACTGGTGTGGTAGCTGATGCAGTACAACAGCATCTAGTTGAAAACAATCTCTTTCCACCTGAGCAGAAAGGAAACCGCCCCAATAGCAGAGGAACAAAAGATCAACTTCTAATAGACAAAATGATCTTGGAAAACTGCAAGAGAAGGAAGACCAACCTGAATGTGGCATGGATTGACTACAAAAAGGCATTTGACTCTCTGCCACATGATTGGATAATAAAGTGCCTAGAAATAACAGGAGTCAGTAAAACATCAGAAAATTTGTGCAAAATCGATGGCACAATGGAAGACACAGTTGCAGATCAATGGTGAGAGGCTGGGAGAGGTTAATATCAAGAGAGGAATATTTCAAGGAGATTCATTATCACCATTACTATTTGTTATTGCACTGTTTCCTCTGTCAACAATACTGAATAACTCAGGACATGGCTATCAAACATCAAAAACATCTGCCAGACTATCCCACCTCCTTTACATGGATGATCTGAAGCTGTATGGAAAAACATCATCTGAAATAGAATCGCTGCTCAACACTGTCCGTATATATAGCCAAGATATTGTAATGGAGTTTGGCTTGGACAAATGTGCCACACTTACTATCAAACAAGGAAAAATAATGAAAACTGAAGAAATCAAGATGCCCCACGAAAATAACATTAAGAGTCTGGATGAGGAAGAGTACTACAAATACTTGGGTATCCTTCAAGCTGACAACATCAAGCACACTGAAGTCAAGAAAAAGATTAGAGGTGAATACATCAAGAGAGTGAAGAAGATCTTAAAATCCAAACTCAATGGAGGAAATACCATAAAGGCAATCAACACCTGGGCAATCCCAGTCATTAGGTACACAGCTGGAATAGTGGACTGGACTCAAGCAGAACTAAAAGCAATGGATAGGCAGACCAGAAAAATAATGACAATGAATCATGCCCTTCATCCACGCAGTGACATTGATAGACTTTATCTACCAAGGCAAATAGGTGGGCGTGGAATGCTACAAGTACATCAGATGGTTGAAGAAGAAAAAATGGCTTTGGAAGAATATCTGAAGAACAATGATGAAGATGCCCTGAAATTAGTATATCAGGAAGGCTTACTAACTACTGGAGAGACCAAACTGGCCTACAAGAAAGACCAAATGAAGAACAGAATAGAGGCATGGGAAGACAAAGCACTACATGGCCAATACATGAAAAAAATAGCTGGGAAAGCAGATAATAATAAAACCTGGCAATGGCTAAGAGCAGGAAAATTGAAGAAAGAGACCGAGGGACTAATTCTGGCTGCACAAGACCAAGCCTTAAGGACAAATGCATACAAAGTCAAAATTGAGAAGACAGCAACAGACAGTAAGTGCCGCCTATGCAAAGAAGCTGAAGAAACAGTGGACCACTTGGTAAGCTGTTGCAAGAAGATTGCACAAACTGATTACAAGCAGCGGCATGACAAAGTAGCAACAATGGTGCATTGGAAGATCTGCAAAAAATATCATTTGCCTGTAAGCAAAAACTGGTGGGATCATAAAATAGAGAAAGTCATAGAAAATGATAAAATTAAACTGCTCTGGGACTTCAGAATTCAAACAGACAAGCACCTGCAACATAACACCCCAGACTTAACAATTGTCGATAAGAAAGACAAAAAAGTCTGGATAGTGGACGTGGCAGTGCCTGGAGATAGCAGAATAGAAGAAAGAACTGGAGAAGATAACAAAATACAAAGACCTACAAATAGAAATAGAAAGACTGTGGCAAAAGCAAGCAAGGGTAGTACCAATAGTCATAGGCTCCTTGGGTGCAATCCCAAAACAACTGGAGCACCACTTGAACACCATTGGCATTGACAAATTCGCTATTAGTCAATTGCAAAAGGCGGCCTTATTAGGAACTGCTTCCATCCTGCGACGATATCTGTAATACCATCAAACATCCACATCTGCCTATCCCAGGTCCTGGGTAAGGACTCGATAGGTAGACAAAATGCCAAATCCAGTCTGAACATCTGGCTGACTGTGCGATGATCGATAATAATAATAATAATAATAATAGTAATAGTAAAGTTGGAAGGGACTTGGAGCTCATCTAGTCCAACCCCCTGCTCTAAGTTTCTTAGAGGCTTTTTATTTTCCTTGACTCTTCCAGATAAAAAGGAGCATGTCACATGGTTGCTTGGATGGATGGATGGATGGATGGATGGATAGATGGATGGATGGATGGATAGACGGACGGACATCTATTTGAATCATATGCATTCAATTCCAGCATGGGAATAAAAGTAAAGCATCTACACTAAAACATAAAGATCTGAATAATAAGGATCGCACAGTAAGTCTAAGGCAACATCAGCTTTAAAAGTCCACAATAAGAAAAAGGTAACCGTAACTTCATCATAAAATAAGCATCACTTATAATAACATGAAAGAAAACCAACTGGAAATCAACCAAGCAAAATGACAGGTGTCCCAAATGCCCACAGAACAATTTGGTCTTGGATGCTTTCTAGGAATCCATTATATTGAGTTATATCAGGACTTCTTCAGTTGAATTCCCAGCTCACCCTGCAGGGAGGATTTTGCAAAGCTTCTACATCTCCAGATAATTATTAGTAGAATGATAGTGATTTCTTTCTTGCTTTCATGCTAAATGTCAAGAGATTCTTCTCTCCTCCAAAGATTCTCTGGAGCGGATCAACAGACTCAGGAGCAATACATAGTAATGTTTGGCATCATGAAAGTTAGTGCATAAATTGTCTTCTCACCTTGGGAAGCTGGCCTGAGCTTCATGGCCACCAGGAGGTCTGCTGTTGTGTTGACCCATGTTTCCATCATTTGGGAAGTCTTCTCTGGACTTCATACTATATTAGAAAAGTCAGTCTTGCTGCTATCTGCTTTCAACTTCTCCAAACATTTCTGCTCCTCTAATTCTGAGATCAGATGCAAGGCAGGGGACTCCTTCAGTTAAACCAGAAATGGACCCTCTACTTCTGCTTCTGATGGAGCTTTTGTTGCCCCAGGCAGCCTGTGGGATGCTCAGCACCAGGTGCTTCTTGACTTTGGGGAGGGATGCAAGAGACCCACTCAATCATTACAGGCCAGGAGACCATCTCATCAGTGGACTCTTCTCTGCAACAAATACTGTACAACCTGAGCTGCAAAATTTCAGTTTGAGTCCTTCTAAAAAGTTTCATCAGTAAGTTACATAATGTTTGAGTGATATTATATTGTGTTGCCTTTGAGAAAGAAAGTGGGTGAAGGAAAGCAGTGAGGTTTTAATTAATTAGATCTATAGTTACGTCTGTATCGCTGCTTTATTGTAAAAAAAAAAAAAAATAGGTGCCGGAACTCACGCATGTCACACAACCCGCATTGCCTACCCTACAAAGTTCCATCCCAAAAAGGTGCCAGAACTCCTTTCTGGGCATTCTATGAGAAAAAAAGCCCTGGTCTGTATACAAACAGCATGAAGTGGAACACATTCAGCAGATAAAACAAAAGTATGCTTTAAAGTTCAGCAGCCTTGTCCAACTGATCTCTAAATAGTACTACTACTACTACTACTACTACTACTACTACTACTACTACTACTACTACTACTATAATAATAATAATAATAATAATAGTAGTAATAATAGTAATAATAGAGTTGGAAGGGACCTTGGAGGTCTTCTAGTCCAACTCCTGCTCAGGCAGGAAACCCTATAACCATTTTAGACAAATGGCTGTCCAGTCTCTTCTTAAAAACTTCCAGTGTTGGAGCACCTACAACTTCTGCAGGCAAGTTGTTCCACTGATTAATTGTTCTAATTGTCAGGAAATTTCTCCTTAGTTCTAGGATGCTTCTCTCTTTGATTAGTTTCCATCCATTGCTTCTTGTCCTGCCTTCAGGTGTTTTGGAAAATAGCTTGACTCCCTCTTCTTTGTGGCAACTGCTGAGATATTGGAGTTCTGCTATCATGTCACCCCCCCCCCCCATCCTTCTCTTCATTAAACTAGACATACCCAATCCACCAACGGTTCCTTATATGGAACACATTCAGCAGATAAAACAAAAGTATGCTTTAATGCTCAGGACCCTTGTCCAACTGATCTCTACATGGACAACTTCCTTTCATCTCTCAAGGTGATTAGCTTGTGAAGTCATGGTTATGATTTCAGCATGTCCACCAAAGAAAAGGACAGGAGTCTCTAATTGTTTAGTTATGATCAATCCCTGTTCAGAAAAAAGACTATCCCTCTGTTAATGCAGCCCAGCACTTTGTTGGCTTTTTTGGCAGCTGCAGCACACTGCTGGCTCATATTTAAGTGATTGTCCACTAGGACTCCGAGATCCCTCTCACAATTACAACTATTGAGCAAGGTGCCACCTGTGCTGTACTTGTGCATTTGGTTTTCCTTGCCTAAATGTGAACCTTACTTTTTTCACCATTGAATTTCATTTTGTTAGATATCGCCCAGTGTTCAGGTCTGTCCAGGGCCTCCTGTATCTTAAGCCTGTCTTCTGGAGGGTTGGCTATTCCTGCCAGCTTGGTGGCATCTGTAAATTTGATGAGTTCCCCATCTATCCCCTTGTCCAAATTGTTGATGATTCTCAATATTCTATTTCCCATTCTCATTCATACATACAGCAGACTCATACACACATACATGCACATTATAAAAATATAACCTGTATATTATAGTCCTTTGGGTGAATCTCAATTCCTGTTCCTACATGGTAAGGTCCATGCTTGTTTCTGAGCTGCATTTTCAGACATAGTTTGCCATAATCTTTTCCTGGGATGTTTTTGGACTCCACAGCCTGAGGTGTGAGAGAGAGTTCAAGGGACAGCAATACCCGGATTGTCTGGAATGTGTCTTTTTCAAACAATGTAAGTAGAGAAGAGGAACTTTGGGGACAAAAACCTGTGCAGTCACAATAGCATATATGAAATGCATTAACAGAATAACAGAGTTGGACGAGACCTTGGAGGTCTTCTAGACCAACCCTCTGCACAAGCAGGAAACCCTATAACCTTCTGGACAAACAGCTGTCCAATCTCTTATGAAAAGCCTCCAGTGATGGAGCATCCACAACATCTGAAGGCAAGCCATTCCACTAGTTAATTATTCTCACTGTCAGGAAATTTCTCCTTAGTTCTAGGTTGGTATTTTCACTGAATGTAACATTATGGCAAAATCCATGTATCTTTTCAGGAAAGTAGGGGTGTTCTACTGGAAAATTCTGTCCTTCCTTTTTGCCATTCAGGAAGTCAACAAAGATCCCCTCCTCTTACCCAACCTCACCCTGGGTTACAACCTCCATGACAACTTTCGAGACAGAAGAATGACTTTGGATGGTCTGTTGGATTTGCTTTCGACTGGAGAGGCCAATGTTCCCAATTACAGCTGTGGAAGGAAGAGGAACATGCTGGTTCTCCTGGAAGAGACCAACTCTGACATATCCATCCTTATGGCTGCCATATTGGGCATCTACAAAATCCCACAGGTATAGAGCAAGGGCATGGCTGCAAGTTTATTCCAGAGCAGTTCAAGGAGATTTCCTCCATAGAAATGTTAAGCATGGATTACGGTGTATAATTCATCTTTACATCCTCTTTCAGTCTCCCAAAGAGACAAGAATAAATACAGCCATAATTAACAGTTATCACTGAGTACAAAGATTAGTTCAAAATGTATGCTTGCTCAGATCTCGCCTTATGCAGGCTCTCTAGAGGCATCAACATTTCATAAAATGAGCTCTGGATTTCTTCTTAACCTTCCATTGATGACAGTTACATTCTCTGCATTTCTGATCCCCTATTAAATCCACCAAGGTAGGCTGGAATCTTCCAGCCACTACCTAAGCTCTGACATTATATTTTCAGGATCTCATATGTTGGCTTTGTAAAAACCCCAAATAAAACATAAATCTTCTTTTTGTTTCCAGATCAGCTACACTTTTATTTCACCAATCCTGAGTGATAAAACTCAGTTACCCTTTTTCTACCAGACTGTCCCCAAAGAAGATGCTCAGAACCTGGGGATTGTTAAACTGCTGCTGTATTTTCGATGGATATTCATTGGTGTCTTTGCTGCAGACACTGATAATGGAGAACGTTTTATTAAAACCTTCATTCCTGTGCTGGCTCAGAATGGCATCTGTGCTGTTTTTTCACAAATCATATTATTAAAAGCTGAGAACAACAAGTATCTGGTTTCCGTTTTCAACATGTGGATCCAAATCAATGTATTTGTTTACTATTCAGAATTTTCATTCGTAGAGGGAGCTTTTTTTCTAGAAAATATATTAAATTCCTTGAGAAAGCCTACTGTGGGGAAACTTTGGATCACAACAGCCTTGTGGGATCTCACCATCGAATTATTGTATAATACTTTTTCTTTCAGATATACCCATAGTATTTTTTCTTTCCTTATCCAGACCAGCCAAAGGACCAAATTTAATGATTTCATGGATTTCTATTTTTATATCGAAGCATTTATGGTTAAAAAATTTCACTGTTCATATGGAAAGCCTGCCTTGTCTGTGAAAGGCTGGACAAGGTGTACAGAGAAAGAGAACTTGGAGACTCTGCCTCAAGAGAAGATTGAAAAGATCTTCTCTCTAGATAGCTCCTTAACTTACAATGCCATCCAGATTGTGGCACATGCCTTAAATGTGGCCTATTCATCTCAATTCCAGAGGATAAGGATGGAGAGAAAAAGCAAGCTGGAAGTCAAAAAGATCCAGCCATGGCAGGTATTCCCTTATAGGTTCCATGTGTATTGCTAAGGGTGACAGATAGATGATGAATGTCACAAAACACTCTCTGAGAAATGTGGAATATGTTGAGAAAAAAATTATGAAACATTTTCTTTCATAAGATCCCTTGTCTTCCTCTTAACTTTTTCCTTTGGCCTCCAGAATTGCTGAATGGCAAATTATACATTGGCTGTGTTTTCACACACCACTAAAATTCTTTTATCTCAGGTGCGTTAAGCTTTTCTTTCTTCAGATTCTAGAATTTGGTGCTTGTGGAAAGGGATTTTGGATTCTCTCCCGATATGTTACAATGTAAGACAACATTGTACTTTATGGGGATGAAGATTCGTTCTCCAAGCTTGTGGGTTGGTTCTGAACATTTCATTACCAGGCTAGGTAACATCTTCAGTGGAGTTTAGGGGATGTCAGCGTCGATGTTCTTCTGTTTATAAGGGTTTCAGGTGTGGATGTGTCATGTGAGGGTCTTGTGATGGATCAGGTTGAGTGAGAATTGGGGGGCCTTGCGTGGGTTGGTTGAGGGTCTGTGCTGTCGGTGCCATCCCTGATTGGCTGTGTGGTTGATTTGGATTCTGAGGAGTTTGCAGGCTTGTTGTTGGTCAACTTGTCTGTTGATGGAATTGCTGGTGGAATGCAGGCTTCAATGAATTTACGAGTGTGGCGGGTGGTAGTGTGGCCGATTATTTTTGTGTTGCTCAAAATAATCAAACTGGTATTGTTTGGTGTTTTTTTTTAAATTTATTTTTACTTTTTTTTCAGGGTAGAATGGCTTGCTTTTATTTTTATTTTTATTTTTTTTGTAAAAATTTTTATTTTCAATTTTACAATACATAACAATCTTACAAATACTTCAGATAAAAAATAAAACAAATTGATACACGCCACATTCAGTCTTGCCCGCCCATTTTCCCCCAAACCGCATCCCACCTCAAACCAACTTACTTCTTTCCCTCTTTTTCTTCACTCATCCCCTCTCCTCCTTCACCTCAACCTTCCTACATATTTCTCACCTTCTTCTCCTCCCTCTTGATGCAGTTCCGGGGAAATGCCCGAGCAGTTCCTCTCTCAAAATTAAAACAATATTATATACAATAAAACTATTTCTACTTTATCTGAACTACTTAAACTTCAACCCATCCACCCCCATCCCCCATCCCCCCTCCCCCCGACTTCCCAGAGCAAAATACAGGATTATGCAAACATATTAAACATAATCTATTTAAGTTTACTAATTATACAATGAACAAAATCATAAAAACCCTTAACTCTCTTCAAACTTTGACATCATAAGTTTAAAAACAAAATCATTACTCAATAGAATAAGTGAAACTTTGTAGTTCCATATTTCTTCTGAACATATTCTATCCATCTTCTCCATACATTAAAATATCTCTCTTGTGAATGGCCCTTTAAATAAGCAGAAATTTTAGCCATTTCTGCTAAATTAGAAACTTAAATACGCATTCTTCTAAAGAAGGCAGAGTATCCTTCTTCCAATATTGACCCACCAGTAATCTTGCTGCTGTTATTAAGTTCAACATTAAAGTCTACGAAAATTCCCAAAAGAAACAGTTGGGGAGTAAACTTAATCTTCCTTTTAAAAACCTTTTGAATGTTCCACCAAATCATAATCTAGAAGGCTTTAATAACTTTACAGGTCCACCAAATATGAAAATAAGTTGCATCCAACCAACCACATCTCCAACATTTAGGTTGCAGGTTCAGGTACATACAAGACAACTTTTTAGGATCCAAATGCCATCTATAAAACATTTTGTAAAAATTTTCCCTCAAATTCTGGGCCTGCGTAAATTTAACATTTCTAGTCCAAATTTCCTCTCATAAGTCCAACGAGATCGGTTCTTGAATATTCTGGGCCCATTTAATCATACAATCTTTAACTAACTCTGTTTCTGAATCCAATTTTATTAACTCATTATAAATTCTTTTAATATGGGCACATTTCTGATCCTTGATCTGAATTACCAAATTTTCATCTACTAAAGTAATTCCCACTTTCTTATCCAAAGTCCATCTCTGCACAATTTGCAAGGATTGAAACCACGATTGTAAAATGTTTTCTTGCCTTAACACATCAGAAGACTTTAATTGCCAATCAGTACCCGACCAAATAAGTAATTCTTTATACAAAATGTTGTCAAAAATCACCCCCTTAGAAACCCCCTGGATTGCTTTTCCAGGGATCCCCCAAATAGGTATTTTATAATTTAACTTATAATAATATTTTTTCCAAACTCGAAGTAAAGCATATCTTAAAATATGTGACTTAAAGACCAAATCTACTTTCTTATCAAAAATTAATTATGCATGCCAATCATATAATAAATCTCACCCTTCAAGAACAGGAATATCTCTATTTGTTAAATTGAGCCAGTCACTTACTAAAGTTAAAGTGGCCGCATCATAATATAATTTCAGATTTGGTGCTTTAAGTCCACCTCTTTCTCAAGCATCTTGTAAAATCTTAAACTTTACCCTTGATTTCTTCCCGCCCCAAATAAATTTATTAATACCCTTCTACCACTCATCCAAATTAGTGTCCTTCTTTAAAATGGGTATCATCTGAAACAAAAAAAGAAACTTTGGTAGAACATTCATCTTCACTACTGAAATTCTCCCCAATAACGATAGTTGTAGCTTTTGCCAATCATTTAAATCTTTTTGAACTATAATCTATAAGCGCTTATAATTATTCTTATACAATTTTCCATTAGATGTTGTAATATAAACTCCTAAATACTTAACCTTATTAACTATTTCATAACCGGTTGTTTCAGCTATAAAATCTTTTCCCTTCCTAGACATATTTTTCAATAATATTTTAGTTTTATTCTTATTTACCTTAAAACCAGAGACCTGTCCATACTGTATTAAAATTTCCACCAAATCTTTGACTTAGTTCAGCTTATAGTTAGAAGACGCCGGCTACGTCCAATACTCTCGGCTTCTTTTATAGCCCTTTCCTGGGTCAATCTGCAATTTTTTGCGTGCCAGCTGCTGCGCATGCACACAAGTACTGGCGACAGCCTGCCTAGTCCCGGGCAGCTTGCACCTGCCCAGGACCGTTTGCAATGCCCCAAGCCTGCTTGCACAGGCTCAGGACATAACACCCCTTCCCCCCAGGCTAAAACTATTACCCATGCCATAATAATACATAACTCATTTTTTTTAGTGTAGTGCCATGCTCCCCAATACCAGGTGTTCCCCGTTTTCCATTGGCCTCAGTGCTCTACTTTTCTACTAGCTCTGTTTTGCCAATAGAGTTACAAAATCCTCTAAATACTTAGGAGATTTCCTTGCTCTCTGTGACCTCCTAAGCTCTGGGTACCTGCCAAGTACCCCTTGACTGAGGGGTGATGCCTGCCTGCCCCCCCTATTATGCCTTGGTGGTTCCCAAGGACTGTGCTCCAATGCCTGGCCTGCTTGCTTGCCCACCGGGCTCGTCAGGCCAGGGCTTCTTCCACTGTGTGACCTGTTTGTCCCGCCTAGCTGTAGGCTCTCTGGCCCTTCTAAGTGACTGTCACTGTTGGGCGTTTCTGTAGAACCTCCTAGGTCCGTCCAAGATCTGTCAGGAGGCTGTCTGTCCCCTGAACCCCGTTCTGTGTCCGGGCTTGTGTGGTTTTCAGTACTGTCCCAAAACTCAGTTGTCCCCTGAGTGGAGTCAGAGGTGTTGTAGTCGGGATTTGGTTCCTCGACCACCTCCCTGTCTGTTTGCCCCCTTCTAGGGATAGGGGTAAAGTCAGGCCAACTAGGAGGAGTGTGTGCCAGCTCCCTTGCAGGGTATGGATTGTTGGGATGCTCCCGGGTATTCTCTCTGACTGGAGTACTGAGTGGTGCGGGTGAGTAGTGATTATGCCCCCGGGGTGACTCCCTGGCTGGAGTAGGCATTGATGCCTGGATTCTAGTTGGGCTCCCTGACTTCCTGTTGGGAGCACTTGCGGAATCTTGAGATGAGCTGTTTGTAGCTTCCCCATTGATAATGGGCATCAGCCCATGCCCTTCCCTTTGCCCAAAGGGTTCCCCCTCCCCCCCTGGAAAAGACCCAGGAGTCTCAGCGGGAAGGTCCCGTCTAGGGCGAAGTTGGTCGATGTGCCAACGCAGGACACGACTGTTGTCCAGGGACACCTCGTAAGACAGAGGACCTGTGACCCTGGATATAGAAGCGGGGACCCATGTATGACCAGGCCCGTAGTTACGAGTCCAAACCGGGGCACCCACAAGTAGTTGCCTAGGTGCCCTGGGGTGTGAGACAGAAGGAGGCAATCTGTCCGGATACAACCGGTCAAGCTTGGTAGTCAGTTTGTGCCCCCAACGAAGTTCAGCTGGGCTTCTCCCTGTAGAAGTGGACGGTGTGGTACGATAAGAAAGGAGGAAGTCAGCCAACCTGTGATGCCAGTCTCCGTAGGTCAGTTTCTTCAAGGTGTCCTTGGTGATGCGAACTATGCGTTCAGCCATACCGTTGGTGGACGGGTGGAACGGTGCAGAGGTGGCATGACGAATCATGTTAGCCTGCAAGAAAGCTTGGAATTCGGAGGAAGTGAATTGAGGGCCGTTGTCAGACACAATGACATCAGGGAGCCCGTGTGCAGCAAAAATCCCCCTCAGTACCTGAATAGTCTTTGCAATGGTGGTGGATGAGACAGATACAACCTCAAGCCATTTTGAATGGCTGTCAATGAGGACCAAGAAGAATTGATCCTGAAAGGGCTCAGTGTAGTCAATGTGCACCCTAGACCATGGAGACTGTGTTTCCTCCCATCTATGCACAGGAGCTTGGGGCATTTCAGAGCGCGAGCGTTGAGAAAGGTGGCATGCATGCACCTTAACTTCAATGTCTTTGTCTAGGCCAGGACACCACAAGTGGCTGCGCGCAAGAGCCTTCATTCGTACAATGCCAGGATGACCCTCGTGGAGGAAACCTAAGACCCTAGTCCTCATTGAGGTGGGAATGACAACTCTGCTTCCCCAAAGCAGACAACCCTGAGAGGTGGACAACTTGTTCCTTTTAGACCAGAAACTCTGAAACTCAGGACTAGGACAGTGCTCAGGTCATCCAGACAAAACCCAAGAAAGGACACATGAAAGTGTGTGATCTGTGCCTGATTCAGCGGCTACATCTCTGGCATTCAGAGAGGGCTCGGGCAAGGCTTGGATAGAAAGAAGATTGATAGCTGGCGCGGGGTCAGCTTCTATTACCGGCAGGGGTAATCTACTGAGGGCATCAGCATGGCCCATTTCCTTCCCAGGCTTGTGAAGTAGGGAAAAATCATATGCAGACAAAAAGATAGACCACCTGAGCATCCTGGGGGAGATGATTTGTGGGGGTTGCTTACGTGTGGTAAACAGTCCCAGCAAAGGCTTATGGTCAGTGAAGACCGTGAAATGCCTACCATATAAAAAATCATGGAATTTTTTAATCCCAGCAACAACAGCTAAAGCCTTCCTGTCTATTTGAGCATAGTTATGCTCAGCAGAAGACAATGTTCTGGAGTAATATGCAACAGGAACCTGAGTTCCATCAGACCTGAGGTGGCTCAGTACAGCTCCTACCCCATAAGGGGAAGCATCACAAGCGATGCACAAAGGAAGGGATTCATTGAAATGTATGAGTACACTGTTAGAAGTGAATAAGGCCTTGACCTCATTGAAACTTGCCTCATGTGTTTGTGACCACTGCCACACTGCCTGTTTATCTAATAGCCTGTGAAGAGGCTCAGCTACACTAGCTTTACGTGGGAGAAAGGAATTGTAGAAGTTCAGAAGGCCCAGAAAAGCCTGTAGTTCGGCCTTAGACTTCGGCCTAGGGGCTTGCATAATGGCTTTTAGTTTGGATTCAGCAGGGTGAATCCCAGCAGCATCAATTTTGAACCCCAGAAATTCAGTAGAAGGCACCCCAAGTTTGCATTTGTCCTTCTTAAGTTTGAGGCCTGTTTTCCTGAACCTTAACAGGACAGCCCTTAGCCTTTCAGCTAAAATGTGTGTGGAGTCTCCTGCAATTAAGACATCATCAAAATAGGGGCAAAACCCTGGTATACCCCGTAGTGTGTTTTCCATTACGCTTTGGAAAATCCCAGGAGCGACATTTACTCCAAATTGTAGCCTCTTTACCTTGAAGGCCCCTCTGTGGGTCACAATAGTCTGAGCTATAGCAGCAGCAGCATCAACAGGCAGCTGTTGATATGCCTGAGCTAGGTCAAGCTTTGCAAAAACACGCCCCCCTTGAGGGAGGCCAGGATATGATTGACCATAGGAACAGGATAGGCATGTTGCTGCAATGCCTTCTTCAGAGTGTATTTGTAATCAGCACAGATGCGAATGTCCCCATTTGCCTTGAGAGGCGTGACAATGGGGGTCTCCCAGGGACTGGAGTCAACAGGTTCTAGAATTCCTTGTTGGATCAGTTTATCCAACTCAGTGTCAATTTTACTCTTTAAAGCAAAAGGGACCCTTCTTGCTTTAATCCTAATGGGAGTGACAGTGGGGTTTAGCTTTAATAACACAGGTGGTCCTTTGAATGTGCCCAGCTGGGGGCTGAAAACATCTGCAAATTCTTTGCAGACTTCCTGTAGGTCGAGTGTTTGTAGGTTGTTGAGCCCTGTGACATGTATCCCCAAGGCCTCAAACCAATCGAGTCCTATGAGACTCGTTCGTTCACTCCCTACTACTAATAGGCCTAGTGGACGCTCAAAATCCTTATACTGTACGTTAAGGGTGGCCTCCCCCTTAACACACACTCTGGAATTTTGAAAGTCTGTTAGCACAATGTCAGAAGGCCTCAACTTGGCCTGGGTTCCGCTGCCGGAACAAATCTTCCTAAATGTATGCATAGAAATGATTGAAAGTGCAGACCCCGTGTCCAGTTCCATAGTTAATGGAACCCCTTGTAGCTTCACCTTAAGTGACAGCTTTTTCTTAATGGGCTTGTGTGTGCCTGTCCTACAGATGCTTCTTCGCGAAGTACAAAACCCCACCCTATTCTGGCTGGGAACCCTGGTACCTTTCAGGCACAATTCTTCCTGAGGTTGTACCTTCTGACGGCCCAGGCACACAGCTCCAATGTGTCCTTGTTTTCCGCATGCCCTGCAGATAGCAGAGCGGAACGTGCGACCTCCACAGCCGATGCACTTGGGGAGAGCTGAAGAGCTTCCTTTTTGTTTCCCTTCCTTTGTGGGGTGGAGACGTCAACTTCCTCATCCGGATCCTCCTCAGAGTTTCTTTGGACTTCTTCCTGGTGCACGGATGCAGCATCTGGACTGTTCCTGACCGGCCGCATGTTCTTGATGGCGCCGCCCGCTGCTTCTTCTGCGGTGACCTCTCTCAGGGCATCTTGGAAAGACAAGTCCTCCTTGGCAAAAAGTCTCTGTTGTAACTCTCGATGCCTTAGCCCGCATACAAATCTGTCCCTCAGTCGTTCTTCGAGGTCCTTGAACTCGCAATGTTTGACAGCTTTCCTCAATGCGGCGATGTACTCCTTGGCCGATTCTCCGGGTCATTGATCCCTCTGCTCGAAGGTGTGGCGCCACGTGATGACGGACATCTTAGGCTGGAACTGCTCCTTCAGTAGCTTCTTTAGATCTGCGTAGCTGACAGACTCTAGAGGAACAGGTGCTGCAAGGTTCTCAACGATTTCGAATGCGTCTTGACCGCAAATGCACAGCAGGGTGGCAGCCTTCAAACTATCTTCCCTCACTTGGTTCACCTTGAGGTAGTTTTCCACCCTGGCTACGTAGGACTCCCACCTCTCTGGATGTGAGACATCGAATTCCGAAAGCCTTCCAATTTTTGCCATTTTTGTAGAAGGAAGGGTCTATCAGCCAGCCTACCCCCGAATGCACGCTGGATTGGCGGGTAGCTGCCGAGTCAATGACGTTCCTGCCGCTCAGGACTCACTCGGGTAAGCTTACATCTTTTTGTTGATGTAAGGCAATCCCACCTTCGTCGCCAGTGTTATGTCCTTTGCGAAATGGCAAGACACGAGAAGCATTTGTAGTTCTCAGGAACTCTTTATTCTTTAGTTCAGCTTACAGTTAGAAGATGCCGGCAATGCCCAAAACTCTCGGCCTCTTTTATAGGCCTTTCCCGGGACAATTTCCAACTTTTGGCGCGCCAGCACCTGTGCATGCGCACAAGTACTGGTGACAGCCTGCCTGGTCCCGGGCAGCTTGCACCTGCCCAGGACCGTTTGCAATGCCCCGAGCCTGCTTGCACTGTCTCAGGACATAACACAAATCATCAGCAAAAGCCTATAATCAGCCTATAATCAATTTTACTTATTTTTATTCCTTTTAATCTAGATGAATCTCGAATTTTAATAAGTAAAATCTCCATTGTTAATACAAATAACAAGTGGGATAAAGGACAACCATTTCTTGTAACTTTTCCTATTTTAAATACGTCTGTTAATCCCCCATTAATTATAATTTGTGCCGATTCTTGTTGATAAATGGCCTTGAGAGCAGACAAGAATTTATCTACAAAATTCATTTCCTCTACAACTTTCAATAGAAAATTCCAATCTAATTGATCAAAAGCTTTCTCAGCATCCATAAATATTAAAGCAGCAGGGATTTGGTTGTTCTTATCCAAATACTCTATTAAATTAACAATTTGTCTTACATTGTTTTTCATATATCTCCCCATTATAAATCCAGATTGGTCAGTATGAATCAATTGTTTCAAAACCTGCATTAATCTATTTGCCAATATCTTTGCAAAAATCTTATAATCTGTATTTAAAAGAGATATAGGCCTATAATTTCTAGGTTGGGACAGATCCTGGTCATCCTTTGGAATTAATGATATGAAGGCCGTTCTCCAGGATGGAGGTAATTCTGCTCCAGATAAAATATCATTAAAAAGTACCTTTAATGGTTCTATCATTTCTTCAGATAACATCTTGTAATAAATCGCTGTTAACCCATCAGTACCTGGAGTCTTACCAACCTTCAATTGTTTAATTGCAAAAATAATCTCTTCAGAAGTAATTAAACCATTAATCCCATCACATTGATCACTCATAAGTCTAGGAAAATGTGCTCCCTGTAAATATTTTTCTATATCTGAAGTTTGTATACTTTCATTACCATATAATTTAGAATAAAAATCTAAAAAAGACTTTTTAATCAAATTTTGTTGGTAGGCTTCTTTACCTTTATAAATTATTTTATCTATAATCCTATAATTGTTTGGTGTTGATGGGGATAGATATTAAGGATTTGGGATCATGACATTTGACTGCCAGCCAGTGTTCATGGATCCTATTTTGTAATTGATATGATGTTTGTCCCATGTAGAATTGGTTGCAATGGTTATGGTTGATTCTGTAGATTACATTGTTTCTTTCATTCTTCTGTATCTTGGTTCTGGATAATTCCTGGCAGAGTGTTGTTGTGGGTTTTGGGCTATTGCTATTCCTAGGGGTTAGAGAATTCTGGCTGTCATTTTGACATCCCTTTTGTATAGGGTAGAGTTAGTTTTTGCGTGATGGTTGGCTATGTGCTATGTTGTGGTTTGGGTGCTGTGTGTTGGAATACGAATTTTTTGGAGGGGGGGATAGCTGTTATGGAGAAAGACAGCAAGCAGCTATTTCTCTTCCACTTTTCTTAGTGTTGTGATGCTGCAGTGTGTCCTGGCCCTTCTGAAGAGGGTCTGGACACAGCTTCTTTTGGGTGCAGTGGGTGGTTGCTTGGAAGCTGAGGATCTGGTCCATGTGTGTAGCTTTGCAGTAGACATGGGTTTCCAGTTCTCCGTTGTCCAGTCTCCTTATGTCAATGTTGAGGAATGGGTGTCTGTTGTTTGTTTCCTCTTTGTGTGTGAATTTGAAACCAGGGAATATGTTATTGAGTAGATGGCGTGTTTCCTCAATTTGGGAACATTTGATCATGAAGTTTTCATCAACATAGCTTGTCCAAAATTTTGGTTGAATGGTGGGTATAGCTATAGATGCAAGTTGTTGCATGACTGCTTCTGCTATTAGGCCTGATATGGTGACCACATCATGGTACCTTGTACTTGGTTATTTATTAATTGCACTTAATATTACAGTTATCAGTGTATATCCTGTTAAATCACCCAAAGAGCACCAGAATCAATATTTAAGCTTTCCCTCAGAATCAGTGTTCATATTTTCTTCAGATAACAAGATCACTCAGATCTTAGCATGTAGTTATGGTTCCGAGTAGTGAAACACTTCAAAGAACTTCCAGGCATTGATTTTCCTAAAAGTCATTTATTGTTACAAAATGTCAGCACAGGCATAACAGAGTCTTTATGCTAAGATCTGAGTTCTCTTCCTCTGAGCAGTTAAATTATCAGCATGTCCCCTCCCTAAATTAGCTGTTATATATCCCATTATCCAATTAGCCCAGAGGACAGAGATTCACTTCCGTTCCTTTTCTCTGGCTTCTAAATTAACTCTAAAAATACCAGACAGTTCTGCATATTTTGTCAAAGCAAGAATATTCAATATTAGCAGCGTTGACAAAGTACATAGAACAGTCAACTGCAAATATTGACATTTGCTTTCCAATTTCCTAAAGCCAATTAATATTTCCAGGACTTTGTTGTACAAACTGATGCTGTGCCTTCTACAATGCTCCATCTTCTCTCTTGTGGAATCACAATGCAGGATCCAAAATAAATAATCAAGGCTCAGTGCAGTGCTTGTTATTCAGTGTGCGCAGGGGAAATTCTCCAAAGAATGTTGAGATAAAATACTGTGGACAAAAGAATGCATCTATAGTTATACAGGACATCTCAGAGAAGAGGGGGAAACTCATGTATAAGCAATAGATGATGTAAGCAAACATATTTGTGGGTAAAGGATTTCCCTTCTCCTGCCCTTCTACCATCTAGTTATTTTCAAGGAGAGAAATAAAACAATAGAACAAAAGGAGAGGGGCCATCTGGGAATGCCATATGTTGAAAAGAAAGCATCTCCCGCAAGGATTTACACTGATAATTGTAATATTAAGTACAATTAATAAATAAGCAAATCTATGCATAGACAAATTATGCAAATTGTCCTGAGAAGAAAACAGGCTGCAGTTCAATAAGCCAAATTCCTTATATCTCTGTATGTCAACATGTTCAGACGATTCCATTTCTGTAAAAACATCTTTCCTCATACACTGTAGCTTCACCATTTCCTGAAGGACCCCCAGATCTACAACAACACC
Source organism: Crotalus tigris (assembly GCF_016545835.1). NCBI lineage: Eukaryota > Metazoa > Chordata > Lepidosauria > Squamata > Viperidae > Crotalus > Crotalus tigris. The sequence goes on from NW_024100264.1 coordinate 74,249, forward strand.
ATGGACGGAATGTACTTGGATAGGAATGGAGATTTGATGGCTGACTTTGACATTTTGAGCTGGGTGTGGTTTCCTAATAAGTCCACCACCAGAGTGAAATTTGGGAGTCTAGTCAGAGAAGGAGCCACTGGAACCAAATTCAGCATCAACAAGGAAACCATCACGAAGCCTCAATGGCTCAATCAGGTGGGGGGGAAGGTGTCCCATCTCTTTACTTTTGTCCATCCGCTCAATCTGTGTCTCCTTCCTTCCCAAACTATATATCAGACTGACAAGGAATAATTTCCTGACATTTAGAGGAATTAATCAATGGGATGATTTTCCTCCAGATGTTATGGGTGCTCCATCACTGCAGGGTTTTAGGAAAAGATTGAACAACCATTTGTCTGAAATAATATAGGGTTTCCTGTCCAAGCAGGGGGTTGGACTAGAAGACCTCCAAGGTCCCTTCCAAGTCTGTTATTATGTTAAATTCAACCTTCAGACTTATACTTTAGAACTAGCAAAAGAAAATTCGTTGTGTTAAGTATGGAAATCTAAGGGACGCAGAGGGAAATTATGTTTGGGTGGAGGAAAACAGAAGCAGGATTTAAGCTGGGGGGGAGAGAAATAAAATCTCTGTATTTTTTTCAATTGGACATGTAGAAATGCAAGAATTGAATTTATCTAGACATTTGGTACAAGAAATGTTCAAAATCCGTCATCCTGAAGAATTCCAGAATTCCCATTTCTCCTCTAAATCATGCTGATGTGTTTTTCCAAAATTGCTCTGACAGTCTTCCAGAGTCAGTCCTCCAAAATAGAAGCATGTCTGACTATCATGAACTGCATTCAGTGTAAAAAACTAACTTTCTAGAAAATTATTGGACCTTCCCTGGAGTACTCACCACAACATTGCCTGGAGGAGAAACACAACGTTCCATTTCTAGTCCATTTTGCATATACCTGTTTTGCTGATCCCTTTCCAATTCTATAATTCATTTCATTTCTGATCAGTTTTGCCGATGCTTCTGAATGCCAATTCTATTCACTTTCAGCCCTTGCCTTACTCCCAGTGTGTGGAGCCTTGTCAGCCTGGATATTTCAAGGTGGTCCACGAAGGAAAACCAATCTGCTGCTACAACTGCATCCCCTGTGCAGAAGGGAGCTTTTCCACCAAAGAAGGTGGGTGAGCGGGAATCAAAACAGCCCTTCAGATAGGAGCAAAGTTTCCTGCAGATCTTTTCTGAGAAGATATTTCTAATTTGTGTATTGTGGAGAGGGAGTATTAATTTAATTATCAGAATTAATTTCACCAAGGAGATCACAATAATATGACCTGCAAGAATGTATTGGAATGAGATGTTGAGATGTAGAAGAAGCCAAGCAGCTATAAGAAGCATCTGTAACTTTGTGGAAGATCAGTTGAAGTGACATGAAGCAGCTTGTTGTTACACCATTACAAACAGAATGATGTTGCTTCTAGAGTATGAAGCTCTCCATTGAGATGAATGAAAGCCAACTCACACAGGACCTCGTCGGTAATCTTGTCATCTCCATTCTAGTAGACATATTTCTGTCTACTCATCTTCTCCCAAGATATCCAAGGAGTAGGCAATCATGGTCTGTGTTTCCTATGGAATACAGGGGGAACACATTGGGGGAATACATTGCTATTGGAGAGGAATCTCTCCTTATTATGTCTATTAGAGAGAAAGGTCAAACCAGACAAGTTTATCTACCCCATTTTAATCATTAACCATTGGGATTTGGTGGGACAAAAGATATCTATAAATAGTTGAACAATATTGGTATTGTATTTCAATTTTATTCTTCAATTAATGAGTAATGGGACAAATCAAACTCCATTTTTGGAAAACAGAATATTCCAACCCTGTCAGTTTGGCCAATCCCAGTCTATTAGGGACCTTCCTACATGATGTAGATGGTTCTCCCTTCTCCCCTTTTGCTTCCTAGAGTTGTCTGCCCCTAATCTAGCCACATTTTCACACTTGATCCACTTGGGACACATACTAATGTGTTTTTATTTCTGCCTTCCATCCCCCTGCTGATGAATACTCACAAATTCAGATGTGGGTTTCCTGATTTCAAATTTTAACTCCCATCCTATAAATTCATAGTAAATATACATTTGTCCTC